>NW_025336165.1:0-23200 GCF_004798865.1 Varanus komodoensis | reverse complement strand
CCTTCAGTGCTTCCATCATCCCTCTCTCTCTCTCTCTCTCTCTCTCTCTCTCTCTCTCTTTCTACACACACACACACACACACACACACACACACACACACACGGACTTTGATGGTTCATTAATCTTTGAGATAAAATGAAATTTCTCACCTGGCCTTTTCCCCTGCTTCCCTGAAATACCCCAACATGCAATGTGGCATGTGGACATGTATGTGGTTACAGAGGAACTCTCGTGTGGTAGAGATTGAATTGCTCTGGGTTTCAGGAGGGCTGTAGAAATCTTTTCACTCTTCATAGTAGCTTGCAAGATCAATGAACAACTGGTTAGATTTGTCTAGGGATGATGGACTCTTCTATTTCCTTAGAGAATTTGTTGCTGAATTTTAGTCTGTGTGCCAAGAAATATGGGTAGGCATAAAGCTGTCTAAAGCTAACTGCTAGGGCTCAGTCTTGCACATGTTTAGATGGAATAAAGCTCCACAAAATTGTATAACAACCATTATACAAAAATGCCCTATGGGTGGTGGGGGGGGAACCCTCAGCTAGCATGGCTGGAAGGGAATTCTGCGAGTTATAGGAATGCTTCTGTTCAAATATGCATAGATTGCACCCTTAATCATTTCTGATTCTTATTGACAAGTCTACTCAGACATAAATTATGTCAGTTCCATGATTTTGGAAGTGTTTGAGCAAGATACCCTCACCAAAGTAGGATGGGACTCACTAAGTTGCCCCTCTCTTACTACTGTCATTGCTGTCCTTTCATTCCTCTGGGTCCAATTTACAGTACTGCCCTGGAAGAGAAATAAAGCATGTTCTGTCTTTTCTTTGTTTTGTCATTGATTGTTGTTTGTCATTTAACTGGAGGGCAGGAAAGGAGCAGGGTTGTGGTGGTTGGCATGAGAGGCTGTAGTCTCAGCAAAGCCTGAATATGCTGGTTACTGGCTGCAGCTTAGTCATCAATGTTTCTAGAAGTCCAGAGAATGATCTAGCAGTATTCTTGCAAAACGACAAATATATATATATTCTTTTTGTTGTCTAATCACACTTCTTACCCAAGTTGTGGTTCTTTTATCATTTCCATGATAATCCATAAATTTGAGAGTTCAATCCTGTGTCTGGTTTAATAGGAAATATTTTTAAGGGTTTGTAAACGCATTTCTCCCTGAGATAGTTCTTACTTAGCCAAAATAGTGCCATCTTTGCACAAGAGGGAGGTATCAAGTGTAGGGAACCCAAAGATTTGCAGAAGTACAATCAAACTTGAAGGAGAAAACCCCATAAGGACAGAAAAAAGCCCAGTGAGGACTGACCATGGTGGAAAACTGGAAAATTAGGGTGGGAGATAGAATTGAATGTCTTGGAAGAAAGCATGACTGAGTGGCCAGAACATGCCTACGCAACATCCTGTTGCAGGAACCACACATTGGTGCTAATTTTTATTTCTATGTTTCTTCCCTTTTTTTTCATTGCAATTGTTCAGTACTGACTGAGATTTTACTTTCCCTTTCTCACTTCTTTATCTGCTCCTTCCTGTTCTTTGATTTCTGTTCACATTTTTCTCTTTACTTCCTTTGACCTTTGTCTACTAGTTTAAAGGAATTTAACGAGGTTAAAGATACAATCCCATAAACTATTGGGGCACTTGGATTTCATTTAAGGCCAAACTGGGTTAAATTCAGACAGTCTACTTTAATTGGCTTGTGAGTGCACCTGTGGTGTTGGCAGCATTGCAGAATTTGTTGGAAGAATATGCATGTGCTTGGAGCAGGTATGCACAGGGTCAAAAGAAGCAACAAGACCCTGCAAAAGTGAGTTCCCTAGGAATGGGAGGAGAATGTGTCACCCACACACAAGTCGAATGATCAGAGTTGTGCTGCAGGTAGCATTGTTAAGAATCAGTGGTTTTTATTCAGTCTACACAAGATAGCGTATGATAACACCATCATGATGCCTTCGATATTGGAATATTCATGTAATTTATGTAATTTAATCATTCAGTTAAGAGATTCTTACATTATAGGAAACAGTTATCTTGTTAATTACAGTAGATAATAATACTATGTAATAACAACAGTTACCTTGGTAGTTGTCAAAACGATACTGATAATTTAGGGTATAATGTTGGACTTAAGATCCATGGACTGGGGGGCTGTAGGATTTGGCAGAAGCCCTGATGTGTTAATAGATCTCAAAATACACCACCCCAGCATAAAATATGCAGGCAGAACATCCAGATACAACAATGGCCAGGATGGGGAAAGAACACACACTACAGCTTTTCAGTTCGCATTTGTGCTCCTAATCTGTGCAGACCCACACCTTCAGTGAGATGGAAAATGCTGGTTTGACCATATGTTGCTATGGTGATGACTTTCCTGCCTGCAGCAAAGAAGCCAAACAGAGCAGGTCAGCACAGCATCCATAGATACACCAGGCAGGGAAAGCCAGTTGGGGTAGTGGTTAGAGTGTTGGACTGGGGATCTGGGAGCTCTGGGTTCTAGTCTGCCCTTGGCTATGGAGTTCACTGGGAGACTTTGGGCCAGTCACACATTCTCAGCCTAACCTATCTCATGAGGTTTTTCTTGTGAGGATAAAACGGAGTGAAGGAGAACCTTGTAAGTGGGTTCCTTGTAAGAGGAAGAAAAGGCAGGATATAAATGTAATGCTAATATAGTCATCATGGGATACACAGTATGGAGCTGCATCTCTCTGGCCCCATGTGTCCTGTACAGTAATTGCACACAAGGGGGAACTCAGAGAGATGATGGGAGCACAAAGAAAGAATTTTGTGTAACACCCACAGAAGAACCTGGACACACTGCTAACACTTCACTACTTAGTATCCTAACAGGTACCTCTCCCTGGCACTCCTCCAGAAACACCAAACATTAACTCACTTCTAGTTCTGTCTATTGCAGCTGCCAGGACAAGGCACCTCACAAGGGTAAGCAAGGGAAAGAGAACACATTTGATTACGTATAGCAGTTCCAACTCTCTCCCACATCTCCTGCCCTTTGAATACTGTACTTGTCTGAGCTGTATTGCTATAACAGCAATAGCCTCCCCTGCAGGAGCAGGGTGGAGTGTCTCCCATTCAAAGGGAAGCATTCACCCCTTACCACAGGCAGGGAAGCTCTCTCTTGGCAAAGGCAGGCACTCAAGCCAGTCATCACCCACGAGCACTTTCTCCTTATGGGTCTGCAGCTCTGATGTGTGAAGCAGCATGGGGTTCCCAGAACTCAGTGTTTCACTACACAATGAGGATGCTTAATCAGAGTCACTGCTTTGTCCATGAGATGGAGGCTGAGTCATGAGCACTGACTGAGCATCCCTCCCTTATAAATCGCTGCTATGCAACCGCAGTATCATGTATTCAGCTGCCAGCTGTCACTCATCACTTTGCCTCTTTCTTTGCTCTTCACAGCCAGCCTCTTCCCCACAGGCAATAAAGGAGGCCTACCATGACTAGTGGCAGTGACCAGGATGCTTATGACTATTCCTTTGTGGGCTTGCCAGCCTACCTGTTCCAAGCAGGCTTGTAAGCTGCATGACAACAGGGAACAGGAAAGGTTCCCAAAATGGAGCTGGTGCCATCAGGGACACTGCACCCCCTACCTTCCTTTCTGGAGAACCACTATAACCTGTCTCTTGTTTAGGATCCACTGGATTCCATCTGAAATACAATACAGGCTATGATATTGTCCCATGTGGTGTTTTCTCGGGAGCGGTAGGTTGGGATCTGCTTGCTGCAGCCTTCTCTGATCTGGTTTCAGCTGGCCTCAGGATGAGACTCTAGTGGCAGGGGAGGGGGCAGGAAATTGATGGCTTCAGGAGCAGTGATCCTGTGCTGTGAAAAGAAGGCTTCTTAGGTACACAGGTAGGATGGGTGCTGCTAGAAAGGTGTGTGAGGACATCAGTTGGGAAGGAGGAGGAGGAGAGGTGGTAGAGGCAAACAGCCTAGTGCAGGGGTCTCAAACTCGCAGGCCGCGGGCCACTTGCCGGGATGGGGGGGGGCACGGGGGAGGGGCCCTGCGGCCTTCAAAGCACCGGCGGTGCCCGGGCCGGCCGCGGGATGAGCGGCCCACCACCACCGTGGTGGTGGAATACTTGATGCAGCCCAGCCTCACCCAGACTCTACTTCCAGTGGCCCCCAGGTAAGCTGACTTTGAGACCCTTGGCCTAGTGGAATTGTTCTCCAGCAGAACTTGCTTTCCTGATAAAAGAGGAGAACTTGCTTATGTGATTTGCTGGGGTGAATGGGGTCTAGGCAGCCAATGCAGGAGCCAGGCTGTCCACTCTCACAGCACTTTTCCTGATTGGACTGAATGTCCCTGACAGTGGGGCACTTGGGGACTAGGGGTCCATTTTCTTCAAGTGCATCACAGAAGTCAACTGGGAACTCCAGCATGTAAAGCATGCGCTGCTCTTGCAGTCCCCATGCTCCTGACTCAGTACTGGGGAGCAGATGAAATGTTGCTCGGCATGCACCAGATGCCTGTCTGCTGCTATGGCTGAATGATGAGGGAACTGCTCCATAGGGTCTGCTGTATGGGTTCAAGTCCTGTTTTTCTTTTCAACCTCTGACTTGACTTCTTTCTTTTTGCTAGGCATCCAGGGAGTTCCTGGAGGCTTTTGTTGTCTCTGGCTACCTGTGCTGGGTCCTCTCTCTTGGGTTGCTTGGCAAAAGGTCTTTTCCTACGTTGGTCGGTCATGAATTCATGTTCCAGGAAGACTGTGGCATCCTCTCCCGGAGCCCTGTCCAGGCAGCAGCGTGGCACTGCGTTTCGTGTTTGTGTTCTCCTTGTTGTATATTGTGCTCAAAAACAGTGCTTCCAGTGGGTACAAAGTGATTCAGAGCCTTGCCTGGTCGGCCACCTTAGGAACTGGCTAAACTCTGGTGCGGACTGGCAGACTGGGGGAGTCGTGCTGCCAGTGTCCAAGTGATGTGCATGCAGGCGTATGTGCTGGGGTGTGTCCCTGTCAGGGATTGATTGGCTTCTTTCAGGCATGGGCAGCCTGGGGCTGTTGTCACTGGCACGGTCCCTGATTGCTCACCACTGGAGGTATTTTAGGGAAAGCTGGGGCTGTAGCTGTTATTTTAACACAGTTTCTGTATTTTCTGGTGGAATATTTTTCCTTTTCTCTCCTACCCTGAGCACCTTTCCTACCTGATGCCCTCCAGACCCAGTAGAATACAATTTCCTGGACAGCGTGGTTGGGGCACCAGGTTGGGGCAAGCTGTCAAATAGGATATCGTGACTGTTCTGCTTGCATAGTTGTTGTGTGTCTCTCCCCCCCCCCCCCCCCCCGCACCAGTTACAGAATAGGATTGTTTTGTCCATTCAAAAACAACAACGATCTCTAAATGTGGTTATGGACCTTTTGGTAAGTGGGAATTGGGATCATGGGTTTCTTCTTTTGCTTCTGAATGAATAGTGATTCTTTTCATCAAATTTATTTTGAATTACTTCCTGTTCGTTTGAATAAATATCCTTTTCTTTTTTAAACTTTCATTCAAATTGACCTATTCTAGCATTTTTTGCTGAATGGCTATCTAGGATTGCAATCAGTTAAGCAAACAGCTTCTGTTTTTGCAACAGGACTTTTTCTCTCCTTCCTCTACATTCCCCCCATGAATCTTGAGAGTAGTCCCCAATCCTTCAGAGCAGATTTTAAGGAGAATGGGGTCTGCAGTGGGGGTGAATATATAGAAGAATCTGGTTTTTCATGGGAGACTGCCCTCCTGTTGGACAGACACATGTGGATGCAATCTTTTTTTTCCTGTGTAAGAATGCTTCATGCACTACTATTTTTAACACATCCAGTTCTTATTGCAGTGTAGACAAATACCCATAATTTATTTATAATGTACAATATTTTGCTCATTACATTGATTTCTGCTTTTAGCAATAGAAGCAGCCACATGTATTTTAAATGTTTGCGATAATTCACCATTTATCACCTAGGTTGAAAGGATACTGTAATGTACACCAATAGGAACAGTGAAAGAATTTAATTTATAAATACATGCCTCTTAAGGGGGAAAAAACAATGTTTAAAAAATATATTCAAAATCAGCATTTCTGTACTGTTAATATGCATATTTTATGCATATAAGAAGGGGAATAAAACACGTGTCATTAGACACTTTTCTAATGAAATGATTTTTTAGCTATTATTAAGTCTACCCAAATATAGAAGGGGGAATGTTGATAGCTCTGACATAGAAACCCTGTTCAGCTAATATTTAAAAGTGAAATATTTTCTGCTGCTTTTCTAAAAATACATCAGCTGCAATCCTGAACACAGATATTTGGATGTACGCTCCAGTGTAATCACTAAGACTTACGACTTAAGACTCGTACTGTCCTGTAAATGTGTTTAAGTATGAGTGTGTACTTGCATTTGAAGTGAGATGAGCTTCTGGGTGTGTATTGGAAGAAAGAACTCTCAGCTACTCTATAGAGAAACTGTCATAAAAAACTTAAAATGGACTACATATGTGATGACTTGTTCGCTACTCGGGGAGAAGAGGGAGAAAATAACATAAGAATCAGCGAGGAGAATCAAACAATCCCACAGGATAGGAATTAGTTTTGTCAAAATATTTTTAGTGTTCATTGATTAAAATGCAAAGAAATGAGTTTGAACTCATGAATTTGAACTAGTAAGACTGCAACCCTTCATATTACTTTGGAAAATATATGTATAATGCAGTCTGTTTTTCTTTCTTGTTTGGCTTGATAATACTGGGATTTTTGGGGAGGGAGATATAATAGACTACCTTACTCAAGATTATTCATACATCCTTTTTTAAAATAGGGATGTCCTTGAGGGACAGAGTCCTTTTAAGAGAGGCATACAAATTTTACAGAAAATATATATTAGAATATGCATATTTCTTAGCTTGTGGCTCTTAGGATTAGGGTGAGTGTGAGGCAATATTTTCTGTACTATAGTACTGTCTTTGCTCAGAAGTAAGTCCTTTTGAGTTTAGCAAGGCTCAGTTTCAGGAGTAGGAAGGATGACAGTCTTAGTGACACATTATTGTATACAATGTGTACAGTATCCTAGACAGAAGATGCCACAATAGCTTAGAACAAAAGAACTATTTTAGGGTTTGGGAAAGCTCAGAGGAGTTTTTGACACCTCCCTACTTGAACTTGAGATCTGACACCTGAACTGTTGGTTGAGCAATACAAGCCCAAAGTCCTCTTGGGATCGCAAATAATTACACTGTATAAAGCTTTAGTTCAAGCCACTGCTATGTGTATTGGAGAAGAACAGCACTGGACAGCATTTTTGAGAGACCCCTTTTCTGTAGTCTCCCTTGTCACCACCACTTACTATCTGCTACTGTTCCTCATCCTCTTTTTCATCATTGCTATAATTATAATTGCTGTAATGATTATATGCAGTCAATGCAGTGTAGTGGTTAAGACCACAGGACCAGGACTTAGGCAGTCTGGCTTCTAGTCTTCTCACTGGGTGACTTTGAGCCAGTCACAGGTGCTCATCCCAACCTCCTTCACAGCCCACTGTTGTGAGGATACGATTGAGAGAAGGAAGAGAATTGTGTAAGCCATCTTGAGTTCCTTGGAAGTAAAACAAGGTGAGATACAAATAAATAAATCCTTGCATGACAGGAAGTAAGTCAGTGAGCAGGTAGCCAGTGTAATTTATCCCTCCTCCTCATTACCACCACCACTGCCTGGGCCAAAGCAAGAAGCAGGTGAACAAGCCTGTTGCACTGGGAAACAGGAAGAACAATTCAAGGTGACAGTGGTCAGCGGGCCCCTCCTGAGCATGGATGCGCTCCAGGTCTCCAGCCATGTCTACCTTTGCTGTTGTCTCTGTGTCTCAACCCTGCACCCTGGGGGTGGGTGTATGTATATGCCTCCTTAGAGCGTCAGGTCTCATAGCTAGAAAAGAAAGGAGTAACTCACTGGAAAGGATGTGGTTCCATTTGGAAGATGTGAGCTCCTGCACAGTGGAGAGGGAAAAGGAAGGTAAGGGATGGGAGCAAAGGAAAGATGGCACTACATGTTTCAGACTGCATCATGCTGTGGAGCTGATTTTAATTTCCCTTCAGTGAGCTACTAACTGGATCTACAAGGTACAGAGCTGTCATCATTCCTGTCTTCCCTCCAAGGACAGATGTCTTTCTCATGAACTGTAAAAAACAGGCAATGAAACAAACGGGAAAAATATTGCCAAGGCAGTAGTTTTGCTACCTCCATTTGTCATCTCATTCAAAACCACAAAATGATTTATGTCATAACTCAGCACCTAGTTTCCTATTAGTTAGGAATAGTTATGAACTAAGAATATAATAAAATATGGTGTGAATTATTTATCTTAAATGACAGTGGGAGAGAGAAGAATTATAATGGGGAATTTACTTGCCTCTCTCACCTTGCCCTTCTCTCAGGCTTTCTCCTGCTCTCAGTCCTCCCCCCACAACACCATACAGAGTCTTGTCATTGTGCACTGATGTTGCCAGCCAGGTGATCTGCGTATTTATTTATTTATTTTTCGATTTATATCCTACCTTGTTCCTACAAAGGGCTCAAGGCCGCGTACATCTCCTCCTCCATCTTATCCCCACAACAACAACCCTTTGAGGCAGGTTGGGCTGAGAGTCTGTGACTGGCCCAAAGTCACCCAGTTGGCTCCATGGCTGAGCAGGGACTAGAACCCGGATTGTTTGAGTCCCAGTCCCATGCTCTTAACCACTACCTCACACTGGCTCACCACACTATTCTCTTGGTTCCCACTACAAAGTGACTGTAGACATTAGTCGCATGTTGATATGTGGGATAATATAAGTGTGAATGAAACCCCTAAACTCTAAATTATGGCACACTCAGACTTTAAGTCCTGTATTTCCTTCCCAAATTTTGCAGTTGGAATACCTATTTTCGAGAAATATCAGGATCCAGTGGCATCATTCTGCTTGTGAAACTCCTTTCATCATTGTAAGGGCACAGAAAGAGGCAAACCTTCCTCTTTCCTGAAGCCAACCAACCCTTGCCTTCAAAATTTCCTTTAAAATGGCTGAGAAACCCTCTGGGGTGGACTTTCCAGCAGAGTGGGCAGAGTCCGGTTGTACTAGCACCTATCCAGTAGTATGGCACTGGATTTAGCCCCATGGATTGTATTATTCTTTCTATAAAGCAAAAGAGAGAGAAATCATTTTTCTCCAAAGAAGAAGATGAATGTTTGCAAGTCTCAGCTAGTAATACAGTGAACTCTTTGCCTTTCAATTAAACTCAAAATGCCCATAAAATTTCACAGTGTTTGTGCCTGAATTACAGTTTTTACTCAAGCAATTAACAGCATGGCATTCCTGTTCTCTTGTTCCCAAGATGGAGAAAAGAAAAGACAGTTCTGAATTCTCTACTTACCTTTCGAAAGGGATGTAAAGGAAAACCTGGTGTGCTGATAGAGTGGTCACTTTATAATCATCAGAGAGAGGAAACCACTCCAAAAAGGGCAGTGGTGTGCACAAAATCTGCGTATGTGAATGTGTGTTTGTGCGTTGATGTAAATTTTAAAATAATTGCTAGTACTTTTACAGAAATGCAATCCATTCCACTCTAGTGCAGAAGACTGTGATCAGGTGGTCTTTGAGGCTACCTGTTCAGTCTGCTGTTGATATGCAGCAGTTCTTATGGTTCTGTTCTTTAAACTGGAATTGGACAGTCATTCAAACAGAGAATGGCTTTAAATGGAGAACTGCCTCTGGCACTCATTCAAATGCAGAACTAAGATACTTGGCCACCCCATATGTCCATGCATTCATATGTGTGTATTTGATATAGGCAGTTTCTGTCATACTGGAAAGTTCTTGGAGTAAGCATTTGCAGGAAGTTAACCGTTTACCAGCTTAAGAACAGTTTTGGGTTTTTTTCAATCCTGGTTCAATATCAGAAGGAAACATAGGAATGAGGCAGAAATTGCTTGTTTACCTGTAGCTCGCCTCTGTTAATTTTCTGAATAATAATGTAATATTACAGTGGGAGTAATTACTTTATATAATGGCTGTCAAATGGCACATCCTTTGCAGTAGCATTAGTTGGTTTCTGTTCTTTTCCTTGGTGCATGGTTAGTGTTTTGGCAGCAGTCTTAGGAGGTACTGACCTTATATATGAGTATTTGTCAAGACTCCATAGAGAGATTGAATTTTCTTTAATTCAGCATCTGTGGAATGTGCTTATTGGAGATCTTCGTGCTGAATGGAAACATGTATAGCCTGTCTGTAGAATGTTTGAATCAGTGAAATATGGATGCAATGATGCAAAAAAACATTTGGCCTTTGCAGGTAACTTGGGTGAAATCCTTCCCCCACCCCCCACTAGGCATCCTGATCAAATTCCCTAGTCGCAGTGCAGACCATGTTGCCACTGCTGACATCATCCACCGTACCCTTCCGCGGCTGTTATGTGGCAAGGTTCAGTGGCTTGCCTGTGTCCAACGAAATGCTGACGGAGCTTTGATGATACACAGAGCTCTTCCTTTTCAATGTTACTATCCATAGGGGCTCATTTTCCTGTAGATGAATTGGGGAGAAGCGTTGTGCAAAGGTCAGCAAAATGAACTTGCAAAAAATACTCCAACTTTTGAAGCATTTTCTTCCAAGAGATGGTTGAGATGGGATTTTACAAAACTGAAGAAAATGATGCTACTCAGCTGACACGTTTGCAGATGCTAGCATTTCTTCAGGTGGCTGATTCAAAGTTGCCAGGGTGTAGTGTCATAGCGTGACATGCTTCACACACTGATAGTATCTTTATGGAGATGGAATAGAGTAGGAGCTTCAGCAGAATCTTTCAATTTTGGCAGTTTTTCATTTGATCTGCGATAAAGTGACCATATCCTCATTCATGTTAAGTCCTTGTTTTTTCATACAGAAATGAATACTTTCCCCATACCCCCATCTTGCCGTGTTTACAGTATTGCCATATGATATGAAACCATAGCATGGTTTGCTGGCCTACACTTCACATATATCCCATGTGATCCTATCTTCTCAAATAAACTCAAGAGTGTAGAGGTATTTCTTGAAACAGGATTTGCTTTGGAGTTTTAGTGGTGCATTTTAAATGTTTTGTTCCTAAATGGTTTTATGTATTGTTTATTTCATGAAGTAGTTGCATGGTTTCAAATATGGTAAGACATGTTTAACCATCTTTAAGAGATGAGATGAATATAAAGATGGGAAAATAGAAATGTCTACAGGTAGAAATGTTGAATTAACTATATGGTTGAAGTACTTGATTCCATCTATGTAATTTTACTTGTTTGGTGCAAATCATTAGGGCAATAGGCCGATATACACACTTTATTTTAAGGGTTTTTTCCCCACATGTATTTGCTATAGCACAAGGATTTGTCCTGTTAAAGTGCACTTGTTGTTCCCCCACAATGCATACAAATATGCATTGCAGAATACACAGATATTCATTTATGAAGGCTTTTTCACTTGTTCACTTCTGAGAACAGTTAATAGTGGTTAACTGCACTAGCATACTTACACGACTTCCTGAACACAACCTCAGTGCACAGACAGGACCATAGGACACTACTTTCTACTAGTACAGATTGTTTCCCGGTCTGCTGCAGTGGTATTGGTGGATACCTGATGGCTGGAAATGCAGGGACTGAACCAGGAAGCTTCTGCATACAAAGCTATGATGCCATCAATTCAATTTTTTAAAGCTACAGTTGGTATGGCCTTGGATCTAAAGAGACTTAAACAGTTGTGATTTTTCTTGTAAGTACTTCAGGGGTATGTGAGGGTGCTTGGGGAAATAATCCCTGTGTTGTTTTGAATGGACAATCTAGTATTCTGCCAATGGGCAACCCTTAGAGCCTTACTTGCTTTTTCTCTGCATGTTATTCTCAGTCTTCCTGTCATTGCCTGAGCCCTCTCTTGACTTGTTTGGTTTTGTAATCCCAGTTACCACATATCTCAGATATGAAGAGGAACTGAATCATTGCACATATTTAAATGTCTATTGGTTGGACTTTTTGATGGAAGTTTAGAGGAACTGCTGTAGTCAAATGAGGTTAGATCTGAGCAATGGTATTCAGCATGTGAAAGTATGAAGGCTGGGAGTCAAACACCAACATAGCCCCCACACAGATAAAAAAAAAAAGAAACCTGTTACCTTGTATTAACAATGAGCAACTTTTTGGTTGGATGCTCCCTGTCAGACATTTTTCCCCTTCAGGGATGAAATTCAACAGCACCACAGTGGGACACCCTCTCCTCTGCCCCGCAGCTACGCATTTCCTCTCCCAATCTGCTCTAGGGAATCCTCCATCCCACTGGTGGAGATCTTTGAAGGCATATTGAAAGTTGCAGGGGCAAGGGGTAGCTGCCCCTCCATTCCACTGTCAGAAGCAGTTAATCAGTAGGATGGGTTATTTGGATGTGGCATTTATTAGGAATATGTTACAGATGCAAGAGAGTTGAATGCACAGGTCTAGTTTTTCAAATTGCAATCATAGTAAGTCAATGTTCAGGTTGAGAAGTTCTCAGAAGGATACCTCAGAGTTTAAGAATAACATTAAACTGAACACTCTTAAGATTCTTAGTCACAAGACACTTCTGCTTTGTCTTCATTTCATTTGTGTACGATTTTTACCACTCACAGCAGCCAGCTACATCTTGGCTTGTACTCAATACAATAAGACTGGCCGAGTGCCCATTAGAATAGACGTGTGCTTTGATTTGTCTTTTTCTCCTTGTGTACTCATTACCATTTTCTTTTTAGTTTCTGACCTTTTTTCCCTTTTGTTTTTGTTCCTTTCTATTTCACGTTCTTTGAAGTTGTTTTTTGCTTTCTCCCCCTTTCTCATTTGAGGGTATTTCAGTAGTCAGAGACTAAAACAAAGCCAAGACACCAAAGAAGTTCCCCACAGCTGAAAATAGAAAACAAAGCCCTGATTATTACTCTTAACTCTACTGACCTTTATAGCTTTTCTACACGAGGCTTTTATTGTGTACGTGTGATTCCTTATGGCTGTTTATGGGTTATTTAAACAACTTTGTGACCCATCATTCTTGCTTCTGTTTTTTTCAGTGCTCTTTATTGTTTTGTTTTGGTCTGTTTTAGAACTGGGAAAACTGGATGTTATATTAGAGCAGGGAAAATAGAATGCTTCTCCTTGAATATTTGCGCTATTCTGCTATAGCTCCACTCCACCTAGAGGTTATATAATGGAAATGCAGGAAAGGAAGAGCTTTATGTAGAGGGCGGACCTCAGTGCTCCAGTGAAAATGAAATTAGGTACCCTTGTAGAAAAGCCCTTCATGAAGATTTGCTTTCAGAATATAGGGGGCACTTTTACAATGAAGCTGTGGGGTGTTTTAGGAGACAGGAAGCCTGCCCACGTTTGGGATGTGTGACTATTAGGATGTCCATGGATTTTGTGAGGTTCACCTCAGGGTGCCTTTGATAGTTGTTTGATGACTTCTTTCCCCATAACATAAAGAAATGAACTCGCTTGCACTATTCTTTCCTCTTTGTGGTGCTTTATAGTGTGAATGAAATAAAGAAAATCTTTAGGCCACATTGCAGATTTTATTACTAGTCTTAAAGTTACTAATGGTATCTTCTTCAAAAGCTTTTTTACATTCCTTATTTTTTTCTTGCATTTCTTTTGTGCATATTTGTGTCCTCTTCCCCACCCTCCAGTTTAGGCAAAACTTCCATTTTCTGAAGGAAGCCTTCTTTGGTAACCATGCTGGTGACTTCCTCAGCTTGACTATGTATTTATTCTCTGACCTGTGATACACACTCTAGCCCAGCATTTATTATTGTACTTTTCCCAATCGTTCCAGTGAGATATGATTGTCTTGATGTTCCCCATCAATTTCCTCTTGTTGTCTCATTTTTGAGAAGCTTCTTCTGTCAAAGTCAAATGTGATTGTGTTGGACTTCCTCGACAATTAAATTGGATAATACTGTGGTCACTATTTCCAAACAATTCAGAAACATTCACATCTTGCACTAGAGCGTTCTAGTTCTAGAACGCTCTAGTGCGTTCTAGAACAGAACAGAAAGGTTCTCTTTCTGATTGGTTCTATGGGCAACTGTTCTGCAGTGCAGACTTCTAAATTAACTAGACATGGGAGCATGAGTTGATTTCATTCTGTTCCTAGAAACTGCCTAGAAGCTCTCCTTTCAGCCCTTGCCATTTCTTAGATTCTGAAGGCAGTTACCCGTTTCCTTGCTTCCAGAGGAGCTGCACAAGTGTGGTGTAATTGGAAGGGAATCCAGAGGCTTCCCTTACATTTTAAGTGTCAGTAAATCTTGGCTAGGAGTCAGTTGCTTTACCTCTTTGTGTCCACTTTCACAACTGATGTTCCCAACATCCACCCCAAGTTCCCCATATTCACTTTGGAACTGCTTAGTTTTTTTTTTAACAATACATGTGGAAAATTAATAGATATGTTTTGTGAATTCATAATCCATGTTATAGGCTGAACTATAGCATTTTAGGATTTTCGTGGTTGGCTGGGGTGGCCAAGATTAACTTCACCTCCTATTTTTCCTGTATATCTAAATGTGCAGCTTCATTAAAGGCTGGAAATAACCCTGACATTCTGAAAGACTGCATGGTTCAGAGCACTTCACATATTTGTATAGCTATTTTCTTAAAGTTTTCACAGTCATTGGTTTGATAATGATTTCAGATGAAAGATTTTCATTACATGCTTTCCAAATTTCTGTTTACAGACTACATGTAAACAATCAATGCTTACAGACTACATTTTGAGTACACATGTGTTTATAAGATATGTTGATTATGTTGTGATACATTCAGTATATCTTCAAGTCCTCCACGGCTCAACATCCATTCTGTAACTATCAGGAGATAGCCAAGCTATGAGGAATAGTCACAATGCAGTTATTTTTTCTTTTTAATAAGCTGTAGAACAGTATGCTTTGACAATAGAAGAAAGAATGAGGGAAATCACTGAATGACCAGCATGCTTTTGTCCCCCCACCCTTCTCCCCTTCTCTCATGCTCCTTAATTCAATACTTCCTGAGGACGTTTCCTATTAAAATATCCAGACTGGGAGAATGTGGTTTGAGTTATGTCCATGGGTGGTTTAACCAACAAAACCACCACAAAAATGTATGGAGTTAAGTCACATGGAAATGGAAAATAGGAAAGATGGTGGCTAACTGCTGGTTTGTTTGACCAGGAGTGTTATGACTGATTCATAACAAGCCTAAAATCTTCAGTAGACCCTGGTTCATGAGTAAGTCCTGGGCTAAGGAGTCTGCTGGTAACTAAGTGGGTACATCAGCTGGGAAACAAGGCAGAGATCAGGCTGGTGTCAAAGGGGGCCTTCAGGATTCCATATGAGGCATCCCTGTGATGAGATTCCACAGACTGCCCCTTATCTTCTGTGGGATGGAGCCTGCTGCGGAATTCCAATCTTCTTCTTCCACAGAGGTCTCTCCTGAGCTTAACTGGGCCAGGGCCGAAACCATTATAAATATAATAAATAAGCCAGAACCACCATGCAAAGGTAACTATCATTGCATAAAAATTATAGTGAATGTTGATGCTGAATTAACAACACATGAAAGAACTACCACAAAACGTACTTGGCATCCTTCCAAGGATGTTGTGTTGGAAATTGGGTTTTTTAAAGTTCTGTTTTGGGAATTTTAATTGTGCAGCCATGTCAAGGAATTGCACAAAAGGGGGTGTTTTCTTTGGGTTTGTTTTTTTTTTTCGTTAGGCCGCATATGTACTCTTTCATACTAATGAGGCCTAAAAATAAACAGTGCTGTATCATTTTTAATGAAGTAACACAGTATATGTATTAGCTTGATGAAAGTAAAAAAACCCATCTAATAATGCCATCATCATTGATGAAACAAAGAAACCATCTAATAATGCCATCAATGTTAGCATATGACTCTGATCGGTACTGGAAAATTTTCATATTTAAATATCTCATGCATTACTACCTTTTTGAGGATAAACATTAGTCTAGTTCCTCTGCTTTTGACTGATATTTTTATTGTATAAACATGTTCGTATTGTGTAACTTCCTTGACTGAATGCCAGATCACATCTTCACCACAGATGAGTCTTCATTCATTTTCCATTTGTTATAAAGTCTGCTTACCAGAAGTATTGGTTTAATCTTGCCTTGCTGTGTATAGCTAAGAGCAATCTAGTGGTTTAAACATCATAAAGGAAAAAATAATGGAGAACCAAGTCTGTTTTTCTGTTACTGATTTTTCTTATGAGAGATCCGTATGGTTCTGTATTTCCAACAGTTGCTGAAGAGTCTGTGGTTTAGTAGACGACTGCTCTGTTGTATGCTCATGTAAACAGAGCTCTCTTGGAATAATGTAGCTCATATGAGAAAGTTTGTGTGTGTTCAAGTCACCTTAAGACTGCTTTTCCAGTGTGTAGCTAGGGATTAACTTAACAAAATAATTGAATTAATAAGCCATATTTTTGTGACTTAGAACTATTATTATTTTAGTATGGGCCTCCCTGCTCTTTTGGCTTGAAACTGGCAACATACTTGTCATAGAATAGCGTCCTCTTATGTGAAGTAGTTCTGATGTGGTTTTAAGGGACTTCTGTGGAAGGTGTTGCTTCATTTCCACATTTAGCAGCACCCACATTTTGTGATCTTGGTGACTGATAAAAGGGGCCTCTATTGTGTGTTTGTTCCTTGGAAATCTAGCAGCCAACAACATTGGGTCTTCCCACACAACCTTGGCAAATTGCTGCCTGATGGTTCCTGCTGTCGGGGCAGAAAATGAATAAAATGGAACAAAAGCACAGCCATTCTTTCCCTTCTTAGCTCCTGAGGAAAACTTCAGCTGGCTCTTTCAAGGGATGACTAGTAGCAGGCAGAGCACTCACCCTCATCCCACCACCATAGTTACTGCATAGTCTGAATTAGAAATGGCCACCAGAATCCTTATATCAGAGAGGAGGAGGTCTGGGAGTAACAATTCTGGGGCAGAGCGTTTCAGCCACAGCTAGTGAACACAGGCCAGTGGGAGGAAGAAATGGTGGAGATTTTCCCAGAACTGATCAGGTTTCAGCTTCAGGTATGCTTAAAATGAGACCTGCTGTATCAATTAGTTGTCAGCATTACTAAGGATGTACATTAACTTATTGAAATTAACAAATTAAGTTCATGAGGCTATATGGCTTAGACAAATCAATGGTGGAATTTGGTTTTGTGGTACAGCAGTTTGGCCTGACAAACATATTTAAAATGAATGTTCCTTCAATAATTTGGTTCTCAACAAACAGTTCTTAAATGCATCTTAAAGGATGGTGTTAAGCTAATTTATAAAACCACACTCATTGAATGCTTGCCAGGCTTCTATAAGAGGTGGCTTATATGATGATTCTGTCTGATTCCGCAGCCATTTATTGATCCAACTCAGACCTGCTTAACTTCAGCAAAATTGGGTATATTCTATGGGCTACACCCTTGTGAGGCAGATGTCTCCAAACTCTGAGGCATCGGTA
The DNA here is from genome assembly GCF_004798865.1 of Varanus komodoensis. Classification (NCBI taxonomy): domain Eukaryota; kingdom Metazoa; phylum Chordata; class Lepidosauria; order Squamata; family Varanidae; genus Varanus; species Varanus komodoensis. Next base: position 5,658 of record NW_025336165.1, on the reverse strand, counting down.
TGCTCAGTGCCTGCCAGCCAAAGCCAGGTATACTCAAGGTGATCTTCAGTTGCCAACCTCTGATAGTTGCATTATTTTACTAAATAATGAGCTATTTTGCCAGTTTAGTGATGGTGCTTTGGAGTGGGACAGAAGTAGGCAGGTAGAGGCTCAGAACTCATATTCTGGCCTCTCTGATCTCCCACCAGAGCATCCCCCCTTCTCCTCCCAGGGTTGATTTTTCCGAGCTTGGAAGCCAGCTAGCACAGTTTTTTCCTCACCAACTCCAAGGGACTGTTTCATCAACTCCCCTTATGGGGGGAAGATGATCCTGTGGCCCCTCAGACTATATCTGAGATTGCACCTTTGCTATATTATACGTTTCCAGATTAACTCTGTGATTATTATTAATAGTATATTTTGTTCAGTTCCTTACTATTTCCCACCTAGACTTAAAGTAAATAGAATTGTTTTGCTGCTGGGGAAGTGCTCTGCCTGTGTTGATTTTCAAAGAATGAATGGCGTTTTGCACTCCAGTTGTGGAGAAGAATGAAGTGTGTGTGTGTGTGTGCACGCACGTCAGAAAGAGAGAGAGAGAAAGAATGAGAGAGATGAAAAAGCAAAACACTACTGCTACATGAGCTGTAGAATTGCTGGTGGGTTTTTTCCTTTCCATTTTCTGAGGAGGAATACATGGGATATGTTATCATACATTTATTTGAGAGGTACGTCGGGAGTGATCAGCCTCTAAAGATTTTTTTTTAAATGTAAATGATATTGTCACTCATCATTAGTGATGTCACACAGGCACTACACAATAAGTACCTGTACGACTTCAGGAACCATATAATAGCACTTGCTATTTGAATTAATGTGCTCTCTGGGAAGAAGAATTGCATTTTCTTTGTGACAAAAACACAATGTATTTCTGTTTGAAAAATAAAAACACAAAAGAGGAGTGCTGCCTTGAGAAAATGCATCTGGATCAACAAATGAATAAAACTGAACATTATAGTGTGAAATCTATATTAACTGGAAAGGCCATAAAATACTTTCTAAATGTTGGCCTCCATATGGTATAAAGGTACTCTGGACAGGAATAATGCATTTTATGTTGTAATTTTGAACAAAAGCCTGTACAGAGGGTTGTGATACAGCACAATTCTATCCACATTCAGAAGTAAGTCTCAATTACCCTGTTCTCACATGACAGTAGCAAATGGTGAGTGATTTAGCTTCTGATTTCTTGTGCTGCATGCAAGCTGCTGCTGCTTTGCATAAGCAACCTCAAGTTTGTCTGAGTCTAGGCTGTTGTGCCATGTGAAAATCTGGACACTGTAGGTTATTTGTCAGGTGAGCAACTCAGTGTTTACCCATGGTGAGGTCTTGACAGATTAGAAGTCAGCTTTGCTCACATCTTAATGTGCTTGAATCTTCTGCAAGGAATTGCAAGCCCAGGACAATTCTTAAGAAACAAAATGGTTCAATGCATGCCATGGTTCGTACTATGAGAGTAAAGGTGGTCTTGCTATACTTTGGTTCTTGATGATATGCACCAGCTCTTCATGGTTTGCTCTTATAGTTTATTTTGTCATCAGAGCTACCCATAAATATACAGTCATCTTGATGCTTTGCTGTGGCTGGTGACTTTTATGAGTTATAGCTGCACTGCAGACCTCAGTAAGCCATCCAATAAAAGTTACAACTTTTTTCTAGCAAGGGCAGTGTCAAGGTGAGAAACCTTCAGAAGAGTGAAACCTAGAGGAAAGAAGATAATTTTTTTTTCAGTCCCCTTTGAAATCAACTATTTTGTTTCTTGTAAGGTTGCATAGTATGTAATTAGTTGGTGAGGGGGATATACTTCTTTGGCAAAATTGTTGTCAACAAAATTAGTTGGCAGAATGACAACTTGAAAAGTATTGGTAAATGTTTTCACAAGTGCAGGTAGAAGTCATGCTTGGAGACTTCTGGACACTGGGTTTTCATGATCTATTTTGCCAGGCCTGTGACTTCCCTATATTCTATATGAAATATGATAGTGCTTTCCATTATAAAATAACCACAACATGGGGTTTGAGCCTTCTTGTACATTCCAAACTCCATCAGAGTGATTTGAGCCTTTCTGTACTTCATAGTCTTCAGTCTCACCTGCTGTATGTCTCACACCAAGGGACCTCACACAGGTTATAGATGAGACAGGGATTCTTCTGTAGCAGCACCTCAGCTGTGGGAACTTCCTCCCAGGAGAGGTCAGATGGCTTTATCTCTACTGAGGTTTAGACATGCAGTAAAACCTGTATAGTATTGCCAGGTCCTTGATGTTTAAAATTGTCAAAGGTTCAGTCTGGTTTTATTTATTATTTATTTAAAACATTTCTATGCCGCCCCATTCGCCAAAGCCTCGGGGCAGCTCACAACATAAAATTAAAATATAATACATTCAAAATATAAAACAAATTAACAATATAAAATAAGTCGCCCTGGCCAGATAAAATAAGCAAATAATATTAACAATTAAAATGACATTTAAATGAAAAGGTCTTCGCCTGGCGCCGAAAAGCAAATAACGACGGCGCCAGGCGGACCTCTCTGGGGAGCGCATTCCATAGATTGGGCACCACCACAGAGAAAGCCCTCCTGCGAGTACCTACCCTCCTAATTTCTTTACAGAGGGTTTTGGTTCAGTCTGTATTTTTTAAATGAGCACTCTGCTTTTAAAAAAGTTTTGGTGGTTTCTTTGTGATTTTTTTTGGATATTGATGTGCATCACTTTGAGGATCATGGTGTGTAGGAAAACAATGCACTTTTAACAAAGATATGTGTGCATTTCTTAACAAAGAAATTAGTGTACATGTCGATCTCCCACCTGTGAAAGGACTTCCACATGTTATAGAGAGGAAGCAATGTGTGCTGAGGGGTGTCGTGGAGCAGTCTCTTCCATGGTAGTCAATGGAGAAACAATTAACCATAACAGCTAAAAATGGAACATGCATAGAAGCAGTCCTGGGGTTAAAAATGAATTCCATTTTTGAGAAAATGAAAATTTGTCTTTAAGTTGGATTTGTATGAGGCCAGATCACATATATTTGGCCCTTCACATTCGCAGGGGTTAGGGGTGCAGGACCCCTGTGAAAGTGGGAAAATCGCAAATATCTCCAACCCCCCAGGCCTCCCCTCATCAGTGTCTCATCTTTGCAGCAAGGGAATGGCAGAGATACTTCTGTCTCCAGATGGGCAGAGCAGGAAGAGAGGCTTTGCAGGTCTCCCTCTTTCCCCATTCACTTCCTCTCCCTATGGTGATAATTATCTTGTAATTTTTTAAAATCAATAGGCTTTATGGAAGTTCATAAGTACGGGTTGTTCGTAGCTCAGACATTTGTAACTTGGGGACTGTACCCTACATCTCGGAATCAGTGCCTTCCCTATCACAGTCATCCAGCGGTTGGCTTTTCTGTTGCTCTTGTTTTTTATTTTTTGTTTTATGTTAACATTTTAAAAATTGTGTTTGTCGTTCTGGGGCATTACTGCAAAAGATACCATATCCACATCAAAGCCAAGCAAAGTAACAGTCCAGACAACCCAAGGGATGTTCTGCAATGAGTGAGGGTGGATGCATCTTGGGGAGGGGAGGTGCTGCAGCCGGAATGCTGCTACAGGAAAGACCTTTTGTCGTTTGCTCTTCTGACCCCACCACTTTATCCATCCACAAACTGGTAGTACAGGTTATTTTGTGTGGCAGACTGGCCCAAGCAGCCTTGCTTATTTGGTCGCACAGAGGTTGAAAGACAGGGGAACTGAAAGCGCCTGTGCTCCAATGGGACACTGTATCCCTTGCCAAATTCAAATGATCTGGGGATCATTTTGTTTGCCAAAGTGGCCCAAATGGCCTCCAGTTCAAAAGAACCATTAAAGACTTGGTGAGTGATTAGCTAACATGATAATAATTTGAATTTCTGTGTATTGAATAAGAGATGAAACGCATCTGTGAACCAGAAGTCCCTATTTTAGATCTTGGTGGTAGACTACTCTCACATTCAGCACTGCTTTCATAATATGGAGATAATAATACTACCCTGTTTTATGGGGATTTTGTAAGGATTATTGAGCTAATTCAACTGGGTTGAACATTATAAAGCACTGCACAAATGCTAAGTGTTATTATTTGTGAGTCCTAAATTTAGCATTCTGCTCTTTTGGACATTGATTCACAGAATACCCATGTGAGATTCTCATTCATCTCATTGTGTAGGATGTTGCATGGTGAAAAAACAAAAAAACGTAAGTCCAGCTGACTGGATTACACTTTCTGACCAGATCCTAACAAAAGGTGCAAGTTTTTAGGGTGTATTTTCCTTTTAGGGGTGAGAATGAAATACATTCTGCACATGGTCAGAGGCACTTTCTTACACTTAATGTGTACTGAGGCTGCTCATTACTGCTTTGACTTGCTCAAGTTCACATGCCCAAGTGTCACCACTCCAATACTGGAACATCTGCACTCTGAACTGCCAGATGGACAATCACTTGCTCCCCATGAAACGGCTTGCCTATTAAGATCTGCCTCAAAAGCCCTTCAGGGTGCTTCTGTGCCTTCAGGGTTGAGTCAGGGTTGGTGGGTAGGAGACATGTGACAGGACTTCCTCTTTTGTGGCACCTTGTGTATAAAAGATTTCCTCCAGGAGGTTCACATGGCACTGACTTGGAACCTTTTTATTCATTTAACAGTAGGATCTTGGCACCCATTAGGCACAGCAAACTCTTGCAAAGGAAAAAATTGGGGCACTGCTGTGGACTTGCAGAGCTTCCCAAGGGTATACTATGTCCCATCTAATGCATCTCTGGCATACCAAGATGGTGACAATATCAGAACTCTGGTATTCCAGAAGGCTCTAGCTGTGGAAGATGGGCATCGTGATCAGAAGCATTGGTCATGAACTGCATTTTATGGTTTTAATTATCGCATGCCGTCCAGAGAGGCAATAAGTAAGTAAGTAAGTAAATAAATAAATAAATAAATCGGCATTACAGAAATGCAATAAAACAAACTGTCAGCAATTCCAGTTAATGACATTTTGTGTTCACTTTTAACATTTATACTGCACAGTTACAGTTAAAAGCTCTTCTCGCTGTGCAATTTGCGACACATATATTAGAAACATAAAATCATCTATTACGCTAAAAAAGAGATGCTCTTGCTTTCGACCTTCCTCTCCTTTTCTTATTAGGACTTTAAAACAGATTTGAATTTCTTGTCTGTACCCAGCTGCCTGTAGGAAATATCCATGACAGAAATGCTGCACTAGCATGTAATTTCCCTCTCGTGTCTTCTAATTGAACAGACTGCCCTTGCTCGGTTACAGATGGCTTTACTGTCATGCACCTCCTGCAGCCTTCATTACAGCTGTGTGTGCAGACATGCTGCTCTACAAATGCTCTTCTTTGGAGCACACGGTCTATGTTTTCAAAGGCATTGAGCACATAAGTGGGTTCCGTTGCCCTTTCTTTCTTAAGAGTTAAGTGGAAGGGTGGAGTGCAGTTCTTTAGCAAAGTCTGAGGGGGCCTAACCAGAGATAATGGGACAAAAGCCGAAGCTAATTTAAGCCTAATATCAAGAGAACTTTAGCACACTGAGATTTATAAGGGCATCAAAGTAGTTTCCTAAGAAAACTGGCAAAATCC
>NW_025336164.1:0-23200 GCF_004798865.1 Varanus komodoensis | reverse complement strand
GGATTTTGCCAGTTTTCTTAGGAAACTACTTTGATGCCCTTATAAATCTCAGTGTGCTAAAGTTCTCTTGATATTAGGCTTAAATTAGCTTCGGCTTTTGTCCCATTATCTCTGGTTAGGCCCCCTCAGACTTTGCTAAAGAACTGCACTCCACCCTTCCACTTAACTCTTAAGAAAGAAAGGGCAACGGAACCCACTTATGTGCTCAATGCCTTTGAAAACATAGACCGTGTGCTCCAAAGAAGAGCATTTGTAGAGCAGCATGTCTGCACACACAGCTGTAATGAAGGCTGCAGGAGGTGCATGACAGTAAAGCCATCTGTAACCGAGCAAGGGCAGTCTGTTCAATTAGAAGACACGAGAGGGAAATTACATGCTAGTGCAGCATTTCTGTCATGGATATTTCCTACAGGCAGCTGGGTACAGACAAGAAATTCAAATCTGTTTTAAAGTCCTAATAAGAAAAGGAGAGGAAGGTCGAAAGCAAGAGCATCTCTTTTTTAGCGTAATAGATGATTTTATGTTTCTAATATATGTGTCGCAAATTGCACAGCGAGAAGAGCTTTTAACTGTAACTGTGCAGTATAAATGTTAAAAGTGAACACAAAATGTCATTAACTGGAATTGCTGACAGTTTGTTTTATTGCATTTCTGTAATGCCGATTTATTTATTTATTTATTTACTTACTTACTTACTTATTGCCTCTCTGGACGGCATGCGATAATTAAAACCATAAAATGCAGTTCATGACCAATGCTTCTGATCACGATGCCCATCTTCCACAGCTAGAGCCTTCTGGAATACCAGAGTTCTGATATTGTCACCATCTTGGTATGCCAGAGATGCATTAGATGGGACATAGTATACCCTTGGGAAGCTCTGCAAGTCCACAGCAGTGCCCCAATTTTTTCCTTTGCAAGAGTTTGCTGTGCCTAATGGGTGCCAAGATCCTACTGTTAAATGAATAAAAAGGTTCCAAGTCAGTGCCATGTGAACCTCCTGGAGGAAATCTTTTATACACAAGGTGCCACAAAAGAGGAAGTCCTGTCACATGTCTCCTACCCACCAACCCTGACTCAACCCTGAAGGCACAGAAGCACCCTGAAGGGCTTTTGAGGCAGATCTTAATAGGCAAGCCGTTTCATGGGGAGCAAGTGATTGTCCATCTGGCAGTTCAGAGTGCAGATGTTCCAGTATTGGAGTGGTGACACTTGGGCATGTGAACTTGAGCAAGTCAAAGCAGTAATGAGCAGCCTCAGTACACATTAAGTGTAAGAAAGTGCCTCTGACCATGTGCAGAATGTATTTCATTCTCACCCCTAAAAGGAAAATACACCCTAAAAACTTGCACCTTTTGTTAGGATCTGGTCAGAAAGTGTAATCCAGTCAGCTGGACTTACGTTTTTTTGTTTTTTCACCATGCAACATCCTACACAATGAGATGAATGAGAATCTCACATGGGTATTCTGTGAATCAATGTCCAAAAGAGCAGAATGCTAAATTTAGGACTCACAAATAATAACACTTAGCATTTGTGCAGTGCTTTATAATGTTCAACCCAGTTGAATTAGCTCAATAATCCTTACAAAATCCCCATAAAACAGGGTAGTATTATTATCTCCATATTATGAAAGCAGTGCTGAATGTGAGAGTAGTCTACCACCAAGATCTAAAATAGGGACTTCTGGTTCACAGATGCGTTTCATCTCTTATTCAATACACAGAAATTCAAATTATTATCATGTTAGCTAATCACTCACCAAGTCTTTAATGGTTCTTTTGAACTGGAGGCCATTTGGGCCACTTTGGCAAACAAAATGATCCCCAGATCATTTGAATTTGGCAAGGGATACAGTGTCCCATTGGAGCACAGGCGCTTTCAGTTCCCCTGTCTTTCAACCTCTGTGCGACCAAATAAGCAAGGCTGCTTGGGCCAGTCTGCCACACAAAATAACCTGTACTACCAGTTTGTGGATGGATAAAGTGGTGGGGTCAGAAGAGCAAACGACAAAAGGTCTTTCCTGTAGCAGCATTCCGGCTGCAGCACCTCCCCTCCCCAAGATGCATCCACCCTCACTCATTGCAGAACATCCCTTGGGTTGTCTGGACTGTTACTTTGCTTGGCTTTGATGTGGATATGGTATCTTTTGCAGTAATGCCCCAGAACGACAAACACAATTTTTAAAATGTTAACATAAAACAAAAAATAAAAAACAAGAGCAACAGAAAAGCCAACCGCTGGATGACTGTGATAGGGAAGGCACTGATTCCGAGATGTAGGGTACAGTCCCCAAGTTACAAATGTCTGAGCTACGAACAACCCGTACTTATGAACTTCCATAAAGCCTATTGATTTTAAAAAATTACAAGATAATTATCACCATAGGGAGAGGAAGTGAATGGGGAAAGAGGGAGACCTGCAAAGCCTCTCTTCCTGCTCTGCCCATCTGGAGACAGAAGTATCTCTGCCATTCCCTTGCTGCAAAGATGAGACACTGATGAGGGGAGGCCTGGGGGGTTGGAGATATTTGCGATTTTCCCACTTTCACAGGGGTCCTGCACCCCTAACCCCTGCGAATGTGAAGGGCCAAATATATGTGATCTGGCCTCATACAAATCCAACTTAAAGACAAATTTTCATTTTCTCAAAAATGGAATTCATTTTTAACCCCAGGACTGCTTCTATGCATGTTCCATTTTTAGCTGTTATGGTTAATTGTTTCTCCATTGACTACCATGGAAGAGACTGCTCCACGACACCCCTCAGCACACATTGCTTCCTCTCTATAACATGTGGAAGTCCTTTCACAGGTGGGAGATCGACATGTACACTAATTTCTTTGTTAAGAAATGCACACATATCTTTGTTAAAAGTGCATTGTTTTCCTACACACCATGATCCTCAAAGTGATGCACATCAATATCCAAAAAAAATCACAAAGAAACCACCAAAACTTTTTTAAAAGCAGAGTGCTCATTTAAAAAATACAGACTGAACCAAAACCCTCTGTAAAGAAATTAGGAGGGTAGGTACTCGCAGGAGGGCTTTCTCTGTGGTGGTGCCCAATCTATGGAATGCGCTCCCCAGAGAGGTCCGCCTGGCGCCGTCGTTATTTGCTTTTCGGCGCCAGGCGAAGACCTTTTCATTTAAATGTCATTTTAATTGTTAATATTATTTGCTTATTTTATCTGGCCAGGGCGACTTATTTTATATTGTTAATTTGTTTTATATTTTGAATGTATTATATTTTAATTTTATGTTGTGAGCTGCCCCGAGGCTTTGGCGAATGGGGCGGCATAGAAATGTTTTAAATAAATAATAAATAAAACCAGACTGAACCTTTGACAATTTTAAACATCAAGGACCTGGCAATACTATACAGGTTTTACTGCATGTCTAAACCTCAGTAGAGATAAAGCCATCTGACCTCTCCTGGGAGGAAGTTCCCACAGCTGAGGTGCTGCTACAGAAGAATCCCTGTCTCATCTATAACCTGTGTGAGGTCCCTTGGTGTGAGACATACAGCAGGTGAGACTGAAGACTATGAAGTACAGAAAGGCTCAAATCACTCTGATGGAGTTTGGAATGTACAAGAAGGCTCAAACCCCATGTTGTGGTTATTTTATAATGGAAAGCACTATCATATTTCATATAGAATATAGGGAAGTCACAGGCCTGGCAAAATAGATCATGAAAACCCAGTGTCCAGAAGTCTCCAAGCATGACTTCTACCTGCACTTGTGAAAACATTTACCAATACTTTTCAAGTTGTCATTCTGCCAACTAATTTTGTTGACAACAATTTTGCCAAAGAAGTATATCCCCCTCACCAACTAATTACATACTATGCAACCTTACAAGAAACAAAATAGTTGATTTCAAAGGGGACTGAAAAAAAAATTATCTTCTTTCCTCTAGGTTTCACTCTTCTGAAGGTTTCTCACCTTGACACTGCCCTTGCTAGAAAAAAGTTGTAACTTTTATTGGATGGCTTACTGAGGTCTGCAGTGCAGCTATAACTCATAAAAGTCACCAGCCACAGCAAAGCATCAAGATGACTGTATATTTATGGGTAGCTCTGATGACAAAATAAACTATAAGAGCAAACCATGAAGAGCTGGTGCATATCATCAAGAACCAAAGTATAGCAAGACCACCTTTACTCTCATAGTACGAACCATGGCATGCATTGAACCATTTTGTTTCTTAAGAATTGTCCTGGGCTTGCAATTCCTTGCAGAAGATTCAAGCACATTAAGATGTGAGCAAAGCTGACTTCTAATCTGTCAAGACCTCACCATGGGTAAACACTGAGTTGCTCACCTGACAAATAACCTACAGTGTCCAGATTTTCACATGGCACAACAGCCTAGACTCAGACAAACTTGAGGTTGCTTATGCAAAGCAGCAGCAGCTTGCATGCAGCACAAGAAATCAGAAGCTAAATCACTCACCATTTGCTACTGTCATGTGAGAACAGGGTAATTGAGACTTACTTCTGAATGTGGATAGAATTGTGCTGTATCACAACCCTCTGTACAGGCTTTTGTTCAAAATTACAACATAAAATGCATTATTCCTGTCCAGAGTACCTTTATACCATATGGAGGCCAACATTTAGAAAGTATTTTATGGCCTTTCCAGTTAATATAGATTTCACACTATAATGTTCAGTTTTATTCATTTGTTGATCCAGATGCATTTTCTCAAGGCAGCACTCCTCTTTTGTGTTTTTATTTTTCAAACAGAAATACATTGTGTTTTTGTCACAAAGAAAATGCAATTCTTCTTCCCAGAGAGCACATTAATTCAAATAGCAAGTGCTATTATATGGTTCCTGAAGTCGTACAGGTACTTATTGTGTAGTGCCTGTGTGACATCACTAATGATGAGTGACAATATCATTTACATTTAAAAAAAAATCTTTAGAGGCTGATCACTCCCGACGTACCTCTCAAATAAATGTATGATAACATATCCCATGTATTCCTCCTCAGAAAATGGAAAGGAAAAAACCCACCAGCAATTCTACAGCTCATGTAGCAGTAGTGTTTTGCTTTTTCATCTCTCTCATTCTTTCTCTCTCTCTCTTTCTGACGTGCGTGCACACACACACACACACTTCATTCTTCTCCACAACTGGAGTGCAAAACGCCATTCATTCTTTGAAAATCAACACAGGCAGAGCACTTCCCCAGCAGCAAAACAATTCTATTTACTTTAAGTCTAGGTGGGAAATAGTAAGGAACTGAACAAAATATACTATTAATAATAATCACAGAGTTAATCTGGAAACGTATAATATAGCAAAGGTGCAATCTCAGATATAGTCTGAGGGGCCACAGGATCATCTTCCCCCCATAAGGGGAGTTGATGAAACAGTCCCTTGGAGTTGGTGAGGAAAAAACTGTGCTAGCTGGCTTCCAAGCTCGGAAAAATCAACCCTGGGAGGAGAAGGGGGGATGCTCTGGTGGGAGATCAGAGAGGCCAGAATATGAGTTCTGAGCCTCTACCTGCCTACTTCTGTCCCACTCCAAAGCACCATCACTAAACTGGCAAAATAGCTCATTATTTAGTAAAATAATGCAACTATCAGAGGTTGGCAACTGAAGATCACCTTGAGTATACCTGGCTTTGGCTGGCAGGCACTGAGCATACCGATGCCTCAGAGTTTGGAGACATCTGCCTCACAAGGGTGTAGCCCATAGAATATACCCAATTTTGCTGAAGTTAAGCAGGTCTGAGTTGGATCAATAAATGGCTGCGGAATCAGACAGAATCATCATATAAGCCACCTCTTATAGAAGCCTGGCAAGCATTCAATGAGTGTGGTTTTATAAATTAGCTTAACACCATCCTTTAAGATGCATTTAAGAACTGTTTGTTGAGAACCAAATTATTGAAGGAACATTCATTTTAAATATGTTTGTCAGGCCAAACTGCTGTACCACAAAACCAAATTCCACCATTGATTTGTCTAAGCCATATAGCCTCATGAACTTAATTTGTTAATTTCAATAAGTTAATGTACATCCTTAGTAATGCTGACAACTAATTGATACAGCAGGTCTCATTTTAAGCATACCTGAAGCTGAAACCTGATCAGTTCTGGGAAAATCTCCACCATTTCTTCCTCCCACTGGCCTGTGTTCACTAGCTGTGGCTGAAACGCTCTGCCCCAGAATTGTTACTCCCAGACCTCCTCCTCTCTGATATAAGGATTCTGGTGGCCATTTCTAATTCAGACTATGCAGTAACTATGGTGGTGGGATGAGGGTGAGTGCTCTGCCTGCTACTAGTCATCCCTTGAAAGAGCCAGCTGAAGTTTTCCTCAGGAGCTAAGAAGGGAAAGAATGGCTGTGCTTTTGTTCCATTTTATTCATTTTCTGCCCCGACAGCAGGAACCATCAGGCAGCAATTTGCCAAGGTTGTGTGGGAAGACCCAATGTTGTTGGCTGCTAGATTTCCAAGGAACAAACACACAATAGAGGCCCCTTTTATCAGTCACCAAGATCACAAAATGTGGGTGCTGCTAAATGTGGAAATGAAGCAACACCTTCCACAGAAGTCCCTTAAAACCACATCAGAACTACTTCACATAAGAGGACGCTATTCTATGACAAGTATGTTGCCAGTTTCAAGCCAAAAGAGCAGGGAGGCCCATACTAAAATAATAATAGTTCTAAGTCACAAAAATATGGCTTATTAATTCAATTATTTTGTTAAGTTAATCCCTAGCTACACACTGGAAAAGCAGTCTTAAGGTGACTTGAACACACACAAACTTTCTCATATGAGCTACATTATTCCAAGAGAGCTCTGTTTACATGAGCATACAACAGAGCAGTCGTCTACTAAACCACAGACTCTTCAGCAACTGTTGGAAATACAGAACCATACGGATCTCTCATAAGAAAAATCAGTAACAGAAAAACAGACTTGGTTCTCCATTATTTTTTCCTTTATGATGTTTAAACCACTAGATTGCTCTTAGCTATACACAGCAAGGCAAGATTAAACCAATACTTCTGGTAAGCAGACTTTATAACAAATGGAAAATGAATGAAGACTCATCTGTGGTGAAGATGTGATCTGGCATTCAGTCAAGGAAGTTACACAATACGAACATGTTTATACAATAAAAATATCAGTCAAAAGCAGAGGAACTAGACTAATGTTTATCCTCAAAAAGGTAGTAATGCATGAGATATTTAAATATGAAAATTTTCCAGTACCGATCAGAGTCATATGCTAACATTGATGGCATTATTAGATGGTTTCTTTGTTTCATCAATGATGATGGCATTATTAGATGGGTTTTTTTACTTTCATCAAGCTAATACATATACTGTGTTACTTCATTAAAAATGATACAGCACTGTTTATTTTTAGGCCTCATTAGTATGAAAGAGTACATATGCGGCCTAACGAAAAAAAAAAACAAACCCAAAGAAAACACCCCCTTTTGTGCAATTCCTTGACATGGCTGCACAATTAAAATTCCCAAAACAGAACTTTAAAAAACCCAATTTCCAACACAACATCCTTGGAAGGATGCCAAGTACGTTTTGTGGTAGTTCTTTCATGTGTTGTTAATTCAGCATCAACATTCACTATAATTTTTATGCAATGATAGTTACCTTTGCATGGTGGTTCTGGCTTATTTATTATATTTATAATGGTTTCGGCCCTGGCCCAGTTAAGCTCAGGAGAGACCTCTGTGGAAGAAGAAGATTGGAATTCCGCAGCAGGCTCCATCCCACAGAAGATAAGGGGCAGTCTGTGGAATCTCATCACAGGGATGCCTCATATGGAATCCTGAAGGCCCCCTTTGACACCAGCCTGATCTCTGCCTTGTTTCCCAGCTGATGTACCCACTTAGTTACCAGCAGACTCCTTAGCCCAGGACTTACTCATGAACCAGGGTCTACTGAAGATTTTAGGCTTGTTATGAATCAGTCATAACACTCCTGGTCAAACAAACCAGCAGTTAGCCACCATCTTTCCTATTTTCCATTTCCATGTGACTTAACTCCATACATTTTTGTGGTGGTTTTGTTGGTTAAACCACCCATGGACATAACTCAAACCACATTCTCCCAGTCTGGATATTTTAATAGGAAACGTCCTCAGGAAGTATTGAATTAAGGAGCATGAGAGAAGGGGAGAAGGGTGGGGGGACAAAAGCATGCTGGTCATTCAGTGATTTCCCTCATTCTTTCTTCTATTGTCAAAGCATACTGTTCTACAGCTTATTAAAAAGAAAAAATAACTGCATTGTGACTATTCCTCATAGCTTGGCTATCTCCTGATAGTTACAGAATGGATGTTGAGCCGTGGAGGACTTGAAGATATACTGAATGTATCACAACATAATCAACATATCTTATAAACACATGTGTACTCAAAATGTAGTCTGTAAGCATTGATTGTTTACATGTAGTCTGTAAACAGAAATTTGGAAAGCATGTAATGAAAATCTTTCATCTGAAATCATTATCAAACCAATGACTGTGAAAACTTTAAGAAAATAGCTATACAAATATGTGAAGTGCTCTGAACCATGCAGTCTTTCAGAATGTCAGGGTTATTTCCAGCCTTTAATGAAGCTGCACATTTAGATATACAGGAAAAATAGGAGGTGAAGTTAATCTTGGCCACCCCAGCCAACCACGAAAATCCTAAAATGCTATAGTTCAGCCTATAACATGGATTATGAATTCACAAAACATATCTATTAATTTTCCACATGTATTGTTAAAAAAAAAACTAAGCAGTTCCAAAGTGAATATGGGGAACTTGGGGTGGATGTTGGGAACATCAGTTGTGAAAGTGGACACAAAGAGGTAAAGCAACTGACTCCTAGCCAAGATTTACTGACACTTAAAATGTAAGGGAAGCCTCTGGATTCCCTTCCAATTACACCACACTTGTGCAGCTCCTCTGGAAGCAAGGAAACGGGTAACTGCCTTCAGAATCTAAGAAATGGCAAGGGCTGAAAGGAGAGCTTCTAGGCAGTTTCTAGGAACAGAATGAAATCAACTCATGCTCCCATGTCTAGTTAATTTAGAAGTCTGCACTGCAGAACAGTTGCCCATAGAACCAATCAGAAAGAGAACCTTTCTGTTCTGTTCTAGAACGCACTAGAGCGTTCTAGAACTAGAACGCTCTAGTGCAAGATGTGAATGTTTCTGAATTGTTTGGAAATAGTGACCACAGTATTATCCAATTTAATTGTCGAGGAAGTCCAACACAATCACATTTGACTTTGACAGAAGAAGCTTCTCAAAAATGAGACAACAAGAGGAAATTGATGGGGAACATCAAGACAATCATATCTCACTGGAACGATTGGGAAAAGTACAATAATAAATGCTGGGCTAGAGTGTGTATCACAGGTCAGAGAATAAATACATAGTCAAGCTGAGGAAGTCACCAGCATGGTTACCAAAGAAGGCTTCCTTCAGAAAATGGAAGTTTTGCCTAAACTGGAGGGTGGGGAAGAGGACACAAATATGCACAAAAGAAATGCAAGAAAAAAATAAGGAATGTAAAAAAGCTTTTGAAGAAGATACCATTAGTAACTTTAAGACTAGTAATAAAATCTGCAATGTGGCCTAAAGATTTTCTTTATTTCATTCACACTATAAAGCACCACAAAGAGGAAAGAATAGTGCAAGCGAGTTCATTTCTTTATGTTATGGGGAAAGAAGTCATCAAACAACTATCAAAGGCACCCTGAGGTGAACCTCACAAAATCCATGGACATCCTAATAGTCACACATCCCAAACGTGGGCAGGCTTCCTGTCTCCTAAAACACCCCACAGCTTCATTGTAAAAGTGCCCCCTATATTCTGAAAGCAAATCTTCATGAAGGGCTTTTCTACAAGGGTACCTAATTTCATTTTCACTGGAGCACTGAGGTCCGCCCTCTACATAAAGCTCTTCCTTTCCTGCATTTCCATTATATAACCTCTAGGTGGAGTGGAGCTATAGCAGAATAGCGCAAATATTCAAGGAGAAGCATTCTATTTTCCCTGCTCTAATATAACATCCAGTTTTCCCAGTTCTAAAACAGACCAAAACAAAACAATAAAGAGCACTGAAAAAAACAGAAGCAAGAATGATGGGTCACAAAGTTGTTTAAATAACCCATAAACAGCCATAAGGAATCACACGTACACAATAAAAGCCTCGTGTAGAAAAGCTATAAAGGTCAGTAGAGTTAAGAGTAATAATCAGGGCTTTGTTTTCTATTTTCAGCTGTGGGGAACTTCTTTGGTGTCTTGGCTTTGTTTTAGTCTCTGACTACTGAAATACCCTCAAATGAGAAAGGGGGAGAAAGCAAAAAACAACTTCAAAGAACGTGAAATAGAAAGGAACAAAAACAAAAGGGAAAAAAGGTCAGAAACTAAAAAGAAAATGGTAATGAGTACACAAGGAGAAAAAGACAAATCAAAGCACACGTCTATTCTAATGGGCACTCGGCCAGTCTTATTGTATTGAGTACAAGCCAAGATGTAGCTGGCTGCTGTGAGTGGTAAAAATCGTACACAAATGAAATGAAGACAAAGCAGAAGTGTCTTGTGACTAAGAATCTTAAGAGTGTTCAGTTTAATGTTATTCTTAAACTCTGAGGTATCCTTCTGAGAACTTCTCAACCTGAACATTGACTTACTATGATTGCAATTTGAAAAACTAGACCTGTGCATTCAACTCTCTTGCATCTGTAACATATTCCTAATAAATGCCACATCCAAATAACCCATCCTACTGATTAACTGCTTCTGACAGTGGAATGGAGGGGCAGCTACCCCTTGCCCCTGCAACTTTCAATATGCCTTCAAAGATCTCCACCAGTGGGATGGAGGATTCCCTAGAGCAGATTGGGAGAGGAAATGCGTAGCTGCGGGGCAGAGGAGAGGGTGTCCCACTGTGGTGCTGTTGAATTTCATCCCTGAAGGGGAAAAATGTCTGACAGGGAGCATCCAACCAAAAAGTTGCTCATTGTTAATACAAGGTAACAGGTTTCTTTTTTTTTTTATCTGTGTGGGGGCTATGTTGGTGTTTGACTCCCAGCCTTCATACTTTCACATGCTGAATACCATTGCTCAGATCTAACCTCATTTGACTACAGCAGTTCCTCTAAACTTCCATCAAAAAGTCCAACCAATAGACATTTAAATATGTGCAATGATTCAGTTCCTCTTCATATCTGAGATATGTGGTAACTGGGATTACAAAACCAAACAAGTCAAGAGAGGGCTCAGGCAATGACAGGAAGACTGAGAATAACATGCAGAGAAAAAGCAAGTAAGGCTCTAAGGGTTGCCCATTGGCAGAATACTAGATTGTCCATTCAAAACAACACAGGGATTATTTCCCCAAGCACCCTCACATACCCCTGAAGTACTTACAAGAAAAATCACAACTGTTTAAGTCTCTTTAGATCCAAGGCCATACCAACTGTAGCTTTAAAAAATTGAATTGATGGCATCATAGCTTTGTATGCAGAAGCTTCCTGGTTCAGTCCCTGCATTTCCAGCCATCAGGTATCCACCAATACCACTGCAGCAGACCGGGAAACAATCTGTACTAGTAGAAAGTAGTGTCCTATGGTCCTGTCTGTGCACTGAGGTTGTGTTCAGGAAGTCGTGTAAGTATGCTAGTGCAGTTAACCACTATTAACTGTTCTCAGAAGTGAACAAGTGAAAAAGCCTTCATAAATGAATATCTGTGTATTCTGCAATGCATATTTGTATGCATTGTGGGGGAACAACAAGTGCACTTTAACAGGACAAATCCTTGTGCTATAGCAAATACATGTGGGGAAAAAACCCTTAAAATAAAGTGTGTATATCGGCCTATTGCCCTAATGATTTGCACCAAACAAGTAAAATTACATAGATGGAATCAAGTACTTCAACCATATAGTTAATTCAACATTTCTACCTGTAGACATTTCTATTTTCCCATCTTTATATTCATCTCATCTCTTAAAGATGGTTAAACATGTCTTACCATATTTGAAACCATGCAACTACTTCATGAAATAAACAATACATAAAACCATTTAGGAACAAAACATTTAAAATGCACCACTAAAACTCCAAAGCAAATCCTGTTTCAAGAAATACCTCTACACTCTTGAGTTTATTTGAGAAGATAGGATCACATGGGATATATGTGAAGTGTAGGCCAGCAAACCATGCTATGGTTTCATATCATATGGCAATACTGTAAACACGGCAAGATGGGGGTATGGGGAAAGTATTCATTTCTGTATGAAAAAACAAGGACTTAACATGAATGAGGATATGGTCACTTTATCGCAGATCAAATGAAAAACTGCCAAAATTGAAAGATTCTGCTGAAGCTCCTACTCTATTCCATCTCCATAAAGATACTATCAGTGTGTGAAGCATGTCACGCTATGACACTACACCCTGGCAACTTTGAATCAGCCACCTGAAGAAATGCTAGCATCTGCAAACGTGTCAGCTGAGTAGCATCATTTTCTTCAGTTTTGTAAAATCCCATCTCAACCATCTCTTGGAAGAAAATGCTTCAAAAGTTGGAGTATTTTTTGCAAGTTCATTTTGCTGACCTTTGCACAACGCTTCTCCCCAATTCATCTACAGGAAAATGAGCCCCTATGGATAGTAACATTGAAAAGGAAGAGCTCTGTGTATCATCAAAGCTCCGTCAGCATTTCGTTGGACACAGGCAAGCCACTGAACCTTGCCACATAACAGCCGCGGAAGGGTACGGTGGATGATGTCAGCAGTGGCAACATGGTCTGCACTGCGACTAGGGAATTTGATCAGGATGCCTAGTGGGGGGTGGGGGAAGGATTTCACCCAAGTTACCTGCAAAGGCCAAATGTTTTTTTGCATCATTGCATCCATATTTCACTGATTCAAACATTCTACAGACAGGCTATACATGTTTCCATTCAGCACGAAGATCTCCAATAAGCACATTCCACAGATGCTGAATTAAAGAAAATTCAATCTCTCTATGGAGTCTTGACAAATACTCATATATAAGGTCAGTACCTCCTAAGACTGCTGCCAAAACACTAACCATGCACCAAGGAAAAGAACAGAAACCAACTAATGCTACTGCAAAGGATGTGCCATTTGACAGCCATTATATAAAGTAATTACTCCCACTGTAATATTACATTATTATTCAGAAAATTAACAGAGGCGAGCTACAGGTAAACAAGCAATTTCTGCCTCATTCCTATGTTTCCTTCTGATATTGAACCAGGATTGAAAAAAACCCAAAACTGTTCTTAAGCTGGTAAACGGTTAACTTCCTGCAAATGCTTACTCCAAGAACTTTCCAGTATGACAGAAACTGCCTATATCAAATACACACATATGAATGCATGGACATATGGGGTGGCCAAGTATCTTAGTTCTGCATTTGAATGAGTGCCAGAGGCAGTTCTCCATTTAAAGCCATTCTCTGTTTGAATGACTGTCCAATTCCAGTTTAAAGAACAGAACCATAAGAACTGCTGCATATCAACAGCAGACTGAACAGGTAGCCTCAAAGACCACCTGATCACAGTCTTCTGCACTAGAGTGGAATGGATTGCATTTCTGTAAAAGTACTAGCAATTATTTTAAAATTTACATCAACGCACAAACACACATTCACATACGCAGATTTTGTGCACACCACTGCCCTTTTTGGAGTGGTTTCCTCTCTCTGATGATTATAAAGTGACCACTCTATCAGCACACCAGGTTTTCCTTTACATCCCTTTCGAAAGGTAAGTAGAGAATTCAGAACTGTCTTTTCTTTTCTCCATCTTGGGAACAAGAGAACAGGAATGCCATGCTGTTAATTGCTTGAGTAAAAACTGTAATTCAGGCACAAACACTGTGAAATTTTATGGGCATTTTGAGTTTAATTGAAAGGCAAAGAGTTCACTGTATTACTAGCTGAGACTTGCAAACATTCATCTTCTTCTTTGGAGAAAAATGATTTCTCTCTCTTTTGCTTTATAGAAAGAATAATACAATCCATGGGGCTAAATCCAGTGCCATACTACTGGATAGGTGCTAGTACAACCGGACTCTGCCCACTCTGCTGGAAAGTCCACCCCAGAGGGTTTCTCAGCCATTTTAAAGGAAATTTTGAAGGCAAGGGTTGGTTGGCTTCAGGAAAGAGGAAGGTTTGCCTCTTTCTGTGCCCTTACAATGATGAAAGGAGTTTCACAAGCAGAATGATGCCACTGGATCCTGATATTTCTCGAAAATAGGTATTCCAACTGCAAAATTTGGGAAGGAAATACAGGACTTAAAGTCTGAGTGTGCCATAATTTAGAGTTTAGGGGTTTCATTCACACTTATATTATCCCACATATCAACATGCGACTAATGTCTACAGTCACTTTGTAGTGGGAACCAAGAGAATAGTGTGGTGAGCCAGTGTGAGGTAGTGGTTAAGAGCATGGGACTGGGACTCAAACAATCCGGGTTCTAGTCCCTGCTCAGCCATGGAGCCAACTGGGTGACTTTGGGCCAGTCACAGACTCTCAGCCCAACCTGCCTCAAAGGGTTGTTGTTGTGGGGATAAGATGGAGGAGGAGATGTACGCGGCCTTGAGCCCTTTGTAGGAACAAGGTAGGATATAAATCGAAAAATAAATAAATAAATACGCAGATCACCTGGCTGGCAACATCAGTGCACAATGACAAGACTCTGTATGGTGTTGTGGGGGGAGGACTGAGAGCAGGAGAAAGCCTGAGAGAAGGGCAAGGTGAGAGAGGCAAGTAAATTCCCCATTATAATTCTTCTCTCTCCCACTGTCATTTAAGATAAATAATTCACACCATATTTTATTATATTCTTAGTTCATAACTATTCCTAACTAATAGGAAACTAGGTGCTGAGTTATGACATAAATCATTTTGTGGTTTTGAATGAGATGACAAATGGAGGTAGCAAAACTACTGCCTTGGCAATATTTTTCCCGTTTGTTTCATTGCCTGTTTTTTACAGTTCATGAGAAAGACATCTGTCCTTGGAGGGAAGACAGGAATGATGACAGCTCTGTACCTTGTAGATCCAGTTAGTAGCTCACTGAAGGGAAATTAAAATCAGCTCCACAGCATGATGCAGTCTGAAACATGTAGTGCCATCTTTCCTTTGCTCCCATCCCTTACCTTCCTTTTCCCTCTCCACTGTGCAGGAGCTCACATCTTCCAAATGGAACCACATCCTTTCCAGTGAGTTACTCCTTTCTTTTCTAGCTATGAGACCTGACGCTCTAAGGAGGCATATACATACACCCACCCCCAGGGTGCAGGGTTGAGACACAGAGACAACAGCAAAGGTAGACATGGCTGGAGACCTGGAGCGCATCCATGCTCAGGAGGGGCCCGCTGACCACTGTCACCTTGAATTGTTCTTCCTGTTTCCCAGTGCAACAGGCTTGTTCACCTGCTTCTTGCTTTGGCCCAGGCAGTGGTGGTGGTAATGAGGAGGAGGGATAAATTACACTGGCTACCTGCTCACTGACTTACTTCCTGTCATGCAAGGATTTATTTATTTGTATCTCACCTTGTTTTACTTCCAAGGAACTCAAGATGGCTTACACAATTCTCTTCCTTCTCTCAATCGTATCCTCACAACAGTGGGCTGTGAAGGAGGTTGGGATGAGCACCTGTGACTGGCTCAAAGTCACCCAGTGAGAAGACTAGAAGCCAGACTGCCTAAGTCCTGGTCCTGTGGTCTTAACCACTACACTGCATTGACTGCATATAATCATTACAGCAATTATAATTATAGCAATGATGAAAAAGAGGATGAGGAACAGTAGCAGATAGTAAGTGGTGGTGACAAGGGAGACTACAGAAAAGGGGTCTCTCAAAAATGCTGTCCAGTGCTGTTCTTCTCCAATACACATAGCAGTGGCTTGAACTAAAGCTTTATACAGTGTAATTATTTGCGATCCCAAGAGGACTTTGGGCTTGTATTGCTCAACCAACAGTTCAGGTGTCAGATCTCAAGTTCAAGTAGGGAGGTGTCAAAAACTCCTCTGAGCTTTCCCAAACCCTAAAATAGTTCTTTTGTTCTAAGCTATTGTGGCATCTTCTGTCTAGGATACTGTACACATTGTATACAATAATGTGTCACTAAGACTGTCATCCTTCCTACTCCTGAAACTGAGCCTTGCTAAACTCAAAAGGACTTACTTCTGAGCAAAGACAGTACTATAGTACAGAAAATATTGCCTCACACTCACCCTAATCCTAAGAGCCACAAGCTAAGAAATATGCATATTCTAATATATATTTTCTGTAAAATTTGTATGCCTCTCTTAAAAGGACTCTGTCCCTCAAGGACATCCCTATTTTAAAAAAGGATGTATGAATAATCTTGAGTAAGGTAGTCTATTATATCTCCCTCCCCAAAAATCCCAGTATTATCAAGCCAAACAAGAAAGAAAAACAGACTGCATTATACATATATTTTCCAAAGTAATATGAAGGGTTGCAGTCTTACTAGTTCAAATTCATGAGTTCAAACTCATTTCTTTGCATTTTAATCAATGAACACTAAAAATATTTTGACAAAACTAATTCCTATCCTGTGGGATTGTTTGATTCTCCTCGCTGATTCTTATGTTATTTTCTCCCTCTTCTCCCCGAGTAGCGAACAAGTCATCACATATGTAGTCCATTTTAAGTTTTTTATGACAGTTTCTCTATAGAGTAGCTGAGAGTTCTTTCTTCCAATACACACCCAGAAGCTCATCTCACTTCAAATGCAAGTACACACTCATACTTAAACACATTTACAGGACAGTACGAGTCTTAAGTCGTAAGTCTTAGTGATTACACTGGAGCGTACATCCAAATATCTGTGTTCAGGATTGCAGCTGATGTATTTTTAGAAAAGCAGCAGAAAATATTTCACTTTTAAATATTAGCTGAACAGGGTTTCTATGTCAGAGCTATCAACATTCCCCCTTCTATATTTGGGTAGACTTAATAATAGCTAAAAAATCATTTCATTAGAAAAGTGTCTAATGACACGTGTTTTATTCCCCTTCTTATATGCATAAAATATGCATATTAACAGTACAGAAATGCTGATTTTGAATATATTTTTTAAACATTGTTTTTTCCCCCTTAAGAGGCATGTATTTATAAATTAAATTCTTTCACTGTTCCTATTGGTGTACATTACAGTATCCTTTCAACCTAGGTGATAAATGGTGAATTATCGCAAACATTTAAAATACATGTGGCTGCTTCTATTGCTAAAAGCAGAAATCAATGTAATGAGCAAAATATTGTACATTATAAATAAATTATGGGTATTTGTCTACACTGCAATAAGAACTGGATGTGTTAAAAATAGTAGTGCATGAAGCATTCTTACACAGGAAAAAAAAGATTGCATCCACATGTGTCTGTCCAACAGGAGGGCAGTCTCCCATGAAAAACCAGATTCTTCTATATATTCACCCCCACTGCAGACCCCATTCTCCTTAAAATCTGCTCTGAAGGATTGGGGACTACTCTCAAGATTCATGGGGGGAATGTAGAGGAAGGAGAGAAAAAGTCCTGTTGCAAAAACAGAAGCTGTTTGCTTAACTGATTGCAATCCTAGATAGCCATTCAGCAAAAAATGCTAGAATAGGTCAATTTGAATGAAAGTTTAAAAAAGAAAAGGATATTTATTCAAACGAACAGGAAGTAATTCAAAATAAATTTGATGAAAAGAATCACTATTCATTCAGAAGCAAAAGAAGAAACCCATGATCCCAATTCCCACTTACCAAAAGGTCCATAACCACATTTAGAGATCGTTGTTGTTTTTGAATGGACAAAACAATCCTATTCTGTAACTGGTGCGGGGGGGGGGGGGGGGGGAGAGACACACAACAACTATGCAAGCAGAACAGTCACGATATCCTATTTGACAGCTTGCCCCAACCTGGTGCCCCAACCACGCTGTCCAGGAAATTGTATTCTACTGGGTCTGGAGGGCATCAGGTAGGAAAGGTGCTCAGGGTAGGAGAGAAAAGGAAAAATATTCCACCAGAAAATACAGAAACTGTGTTAAAATAACAGCTACAGCCCCAGCTTTCCCTAAAATACCTCCAGTGGTGAGCAATCAGGGACCGTGCCAGTGACAACAGCCCCAGGCTGCCCATGCCTGAAAGAAGCCAATCAATCCCTGACAGGGACACACCCCAGCACATACGCCTGCATGCACATCACTTGGACACTGGCAGCACGACTCCCCCAGTCTGCCAGTCCGCACCAGAGTTTAGCCAGTTCCTAAGGTGGCCGACCAGGCAAGGCTCTGAATCACTTTGTACCCACTGGAAGCACTGTTTTTGAGCACAATATACAACAAGGAGAACACAAACACGAAACGCAGTGCCACGCTGCTGCCTGGACAGGGCTCCGGGAGAGGATGCCACAGTCTTCCTGGAACATGAATTCATGACCGACCAACGTAGGAAAAGACCTTTTGCCAAGCAACCCAAGAGAGAGGACCCAGCACAGGTAGCCAGAGACAACAAAAGCCTCCAGGAACTCCCTGGATGCCTAGCAAAAAGAAAGAAGTCAAGTCAGAGGTTGAAAAGAAAAACAGGACTTGAACCCATACAGCAGACCCTATGGAGCAGTTCCCTCATCATTCAGCCATAGCAGCAGACAGGCATCTGGTGCATGCCGAGCAACATTTCATCTGCTCCCCAGTACTGAGTCAGGAGCATGGGGACTGCAAGAGCAGCGCATGCTTTACATGCTGGAGTTCCCAGTTGACTTCTGTGATGCACTTGAAGAAAATGGACCCCTAGTCCCCAAGTGCCCCACTGTCAGGGACATTCAGTCCAATCAGGAAAAGTGCTGTGAGAGTGGACAGCCTGGCTCCTGCATTGGCTGCCTAGACCCCATTCACCCCAGCAAATCACATAAGCAAGTTCTCCTCTTTTATCAGGAAAGCAAGTTCTGCTGGAGAACAATTCCACTAGGCCAAGGGTCTCAAAGTCAGCTTACCTGGGGGCCACTGGAAGTAGAGTCTGGGTGAGGCTGGGCTGCATCAAGTATTCCACCACCACGGTGGTGGTGGGCCGCTCATCCCGCGGCCGGCCCGGGCACCGCCGGTGCTTTGAAGGCCGCAGGGCCCCTCCCCCGTGCCCCCCCCCATCCCGGCAAGTGGCCCGCGGCCTGCGAGTTTGAGACCCCTGCACTAGGCTGTTTGCCTCTACCACCTCTCCTCCTCCTCCTTCCCAACTGATGTCCTCACACACCTTTCTAGCAGCACCCATCCTACCTGTGTACCTAAGAAGCCTTCTTTTCACAGCACAGGATCACTGCTCCTGAAGCCATCAATTTCCTGCCCCCTCCCCTGCCACTAGAGTCTCATCCTGAGGCCAGCTGAAACCAGATCAGAGAAGGCTGCAGCAAGCAGATCCCAACCTACCGCTCCCGAGAAAACACCACATGGGACAATATCATAGCCTGTATTGTATTTCAGATGGAATCCAGTGGATCCTAAACAAGAGACAGGTTATAGTGGTTCTCCAGAAAGGAAGGTAGGGGGTGCAGTGTCCCTGATGGCACCAGCTCCATTTTGGGAACCTTTCCTGTTCCCTGTTGTCATGCAGCTTACAAGCCTGCTTGGAACAGGTAGGCTGGCAAGCCCACAAAGGAATAGTCATAAGCATCCTGGTCACTGCCACTAGTCATGGTAGGCCTCCTTTATTGCCTGTGGGGAAGAGGCTGGCTGTGAAGAGCAAAGAAAGAGGCAAAGTGATGAGTGACAGCTGGCAGCTGAATACATGATACTGCGGTTGCATAGCAGCGATTTATAAGGGAGGGATGCTCAGTCAGTGCTCATGACTCAGCCTCCATCTCATGGACAAAGCAGTGACTCTGATTAAGCATCCTCATTGTGTAGTGAAACACTGAGTTCTGGGAACCCCATGCTGCTTCACACATCAGAGCTGCAGACCCATAAGGAGAAAGTGCTCGTGGGTGATGACTGGCTTGAGTGCCTGCCTTTGCCAAGAGAGAGCTTCCCTGCCTGTGGTAAGGGGTGAATGCTTCCCTTTGAATGGGAGACACTCCACCCTGCTCCTGCAGGGGAGGCTATTGCTGTTATAGCAATACAGCTCAGACAAGTACAGTATTCAAAGGGCAGGAGATGTGGGAGAGAGTTGGAACTGCTATACGTAATCAAATGTGTTCTCTTTCCCTTGCTTACCCTTGTGAGGTGCCTTGTCCTGGCAGCTGCAATAGACAGAACTAGAAGTGAGTTAATGTTTGGTGTTTCTGGAGGAGTGCCAGGGAGAGGTACCTGTTAGGATACTAAGTAGTGAAGTGTTAGCAGTGTGTCCAGGTTCTTCTGTGGGTGTTACACAAAATTCTTTCTTTGTGCTCCCATCATCTCTCTGAGTTCCCCCTTGTGTGCAATTACTGTACAGGACACATGGGGCCAGAGAGATGCAGCTCCATACTGTGTATCCCATGATGACTATATTAGCATTACATTTATATCCTGCCTTTTCTTCCTCTTACAAGGAACCCACTTACAAGGTTCTCCTTCACTCCGTTTTATCCTCACAAGAAAAACCTCATGAGATAGGTTAGGCTGAGAATGTGTGACTGGCCCAAAGTCTCCCAGTGAACTCCATAGCCAAGGGCAGACTAGAACCCAGAGCTCCCAGATCCCCAGTCCAACACTCTAACCACTACCCCAACTGGCTTTCCCTGCCTGGTGTATCTATGGATGCTGTGCTGACCTGCTCTGTTTGGCTTCTTTGCTGCAGGCAGGAAAGTCATCACCATAGCAACATATGGTCAAACCAGCATTTTCCATCTCACTGAAGGTGTGGGTCTGCACAGATTAGGAGCACAAATGCGAACTGAAAAGCTGTAGTGTGTGTTCTTTCCCCATCCTGGCCATTGTTGTATCTGGATGTTCTGCCTGCATATTTTATGCTGGGGTGGTGTATTTTGAGATCTATTAACACATCAGGGCTTCTGCCAAATCCTACAGCCCCCCAGTCCATGGATCTTAAGTCCAACATTATACCCTAAATTATCAGTATCGTTTTGACAACTACCAAGGTAACTGTTGTTATTACATAGTATTATTATCTACTGTAATTAACAAGATAACTGTTTCCTATAATGTAAGAATCTCTTAACTGAATGATTAAATTACATAAATTACATGAATATTCCAATATCGAAGGCATCATGATGGTGTTATCATACGCTATCTTGTGTAGACTGAATAAAAACCACTGATTCTTAACAATGCTACCTGCAGCACAACTCTGATCATTCGACTTGTGTGTGGGTGACACATTCTCCTCCCATTCCTAGGGAACTCACTTTTGCAGGGTCTTGTTGCTTCTTTTGACCCTGTGCATACCTGCTCCAAGCACATGCATATTCTTCCAACAAATTCTGCAATGCTGCCAACACCACAGGTGCACTCACAAGCCAATTAAAGTAGACTGTCTGAATTTAACCCAGTTTGGCCTTAAATGAAATCCAAGTGCCCCAATAGTTTATGGGATTGTATCTTTAACCTCGTTAAATTCCTTTAAACTAGTAGACAAAGGTCAAAGGAAGTAAAGAGAAAAATGTGAACAGAAATCAAAGAACAGGAAGGAGCAGATAAAGAAGTGAGAAAGGGAAAGTAAAATCTCAGTCAGTACTGAACAATTGCAATGAAAAAAAAGGGAAGAAACATAGAAATAAAAATTAGCACCAATGTGTGGTTCCTGCAACAGGATGTTGCGTAGGCATGTTCTGGCCACTCAGTCATGCTTTCTTCCAAGACATTCAATTCTATCTCCCACCCTAATTTTCCAGTTTTCCACCATGGTCAGTCCTCACTGGGCTTTTTTCTGTCCTTATGGGGTTTTCTCCTTCAAGTTTGATTGTACTTCTGCAAATCTTTGGGTTCCCTACACTTGATACCTCCCTCTTGTGCAAAGATGGCACTATTTTGGCTAAGTAAGAACTATCTCAGGGAGAAATGCGTTTACAAACCCTTAAAAATATTTCCTATTAAACCAGACACAGGATTGAACTCTCAAATTTATGGATTATCATGGAAATGATAAAAGAACCACAACTTGGGTAAGAAGTGTGATTAGACAACAAAAAGAATATATATATATTTGTCGTTTTGCAAGAATACTGCTAGATCATTCTCTGGACTTCTAGAAACATTGATGACTAAGCTGCAGCCAGTAACCAGCATATTCAGGCTTTGCTGAGACTACAGCCTCTCATGCCAACCACCACAACCCTGCTCCTTTCCTGCCCTCCAGTTAAATGACAAACAACAATCAATGACAAAACAAAGAAAAGACAGAACATGCTTTATTTCTCTTCCAGGGCAGTACTGTAAATTGGACCCAGAGGAATGAAAGGACAGCAATGACAGTAGTAAGAGAGGGGCAACTTAGTGAGTCCCATCCTACTTTGGTGAGGGTATCTTGCTCAAACACTTCCAAAATCATGGAACTGACATAATTTATGTCTGAGTAGACTTGTCAATAAGAATCAGAAATGATTAAGGGTGCAATCTATGCATATTTGAACAGAAGCATTCCTATAACTCGCAGAATTCCCTTCCAGCCATGCTAGCTGAGGGTTCCCCCCCCACCACCCATAGGGCATTTTTGTATAATGGTTGTTATACAATTTTGTGGAGCTTTATTCCATCTAAACATGTGCAAGACTGAGCCCTAGCAGTTAGCTTTAGACAGCTTTATGCCTACCCATATTTCTTGGCACACAGACTAAAATTCAGCAACAAATTCTCTAAGGAAATAGAAGAGTCCATCATCCCTAGACAAATCTAACCAGTTGTTCATTGATCTTGCAAGCTACTATGAAGAGTGAAAAGATTTCTACAGCCCTCCTGAAACCCAGAGCAATTCAATCTCTACCACACGAGAGTTCCTCTGTAACCACATACATGTCCACATGCCACATTGCATGTTGGGGTATTTCAGGGAAGCAGGGGAAAAGGCCAGGTGAGAAATTTCATTTTATCTCAAAGATTAATGAACCATCAAAGTCCGTGTGTGTGTGTGTGTGTGTGTGTGTGTGTGTGTGTGTGTAGAAAGAGAGAGAGAGAGAGAGAGAGAGAGAGAGAGAGAGAGGGATGATGGAAGCACTGAAGG
>NW_025336163.1:0-23230 GCF_004798865.1 Varanus komodoensis | reverse complement strand
CATTACACTCAATGAAAATTGCATCTATATCTTAGTTATTTAAAATATCTCTTGGCCACCTTTCAGGTCAAGAGCCCTCCCAAGGGGGTGTACAACAATAAAATTCATAATAAAAAGTAGTGCAGTAGTTTAAAAAGGGAAAAGCAGAATAAAACACAATGAAAGCTAGCTTTTGCAGAGGCCACTTGCAACCTCTCCTGATAAAGATGATCTGATCTGCTGAATATACCTTGGCAATTTCATTTCCAAACTACCATAACAGGAACTTTATGGGTCCACTTTGGAGCCTACATGGAAAGTTTGGCTGGTGAAGGATGCAGCAGGCCACACACTGGTGAAAGTCAGCTGGGAGGGCACATAATCTCTGTGCTGAAAGAGCAAGACTGGCTCCTGCTTCTGATGTGGAGCCACATACTGGAATGGAAATCTCAATGTAGAGAAGTTTTATCATTTAGCTTGGTTAGAACTATTGTGTTTCAGAAAACAATAGGGGATAGGTGACTTTTATTCCAGGCTTACTTAACTTGATTAGAAATTGCTGGCATCGTCAGAGTGTAGTTATTATGCCTTTTCCATTTTAAATTATTTTATTGTGTTGCATTGATTGGAGATGATGATTTTTAATTGTTGCTAGCTCTGTACAGAGTTTTTTGAAGCATGTGACAGGATATAGATTAGGGAAATACATTTAACTTTTTGTGAATTTGTGAAGCTCTGTGGATAGGAGTTGCAGCTTGCGTATAAGTATAGTGAAGAACTGACATTTTTATAGGCAAATACAGGATATGATCAACAGGCTGCATTTCATTATGGGATTATTACTAACTTTGAAGAGTCCTGTTTGTATATCTGTCCTGTTGGCATATGCAGTTGTGTTTGCAATATTGTGGATACTGTGCTGACTTTGACCATATAATAGAATTTGGTGAACTGAGGCTCCAATAATACTTAAGCCACATCCTTACATTTCCAAAACAAAAGCAAAAAATCTTAAATGTATAAGCTAAGAAAGGGCTTAATTCACTTAAAACTGTAAATTTTGGTGGCATTGAAAGCTATATAAGACACTAGAAGCTGTGAAAATTGGCTCTACAAGCAGTTAGGCCATGCAGCAAGAAATGAGCTGAAATGCAGAAGCCAATTAACAATAAAACCTTTACACAGAGTTAAGCTGCAGGCATTTGGGTAGCCAACCAGGAGATGGAGAGTGTATGCAAATGAGTCTTCTTCTTCAGACCATATGAACTAATTCTTTCATTTGGGGGTGGGAGAGAATCTCCTCCAGCCCCTGCCCTACCATTTATAATTTATCTGTTTGCAGTCTAGCATGAAAGCTGGTGGAAAAAAGACACACAGTTGAATGTTACTGAGGATGTGTGGCTGTCTATACAGTTAGATATCTAGAGGAAAGCAACAGAACGGAAGTCCAAATACAAGGATTTCTTTGAGTGAGACTGCAGTTGCATTGTAATTACATTTAATGGAATGTTTACACAGCACTAGCTGTTATTCAAGTTTAGTTAATGCAGAGGAAGGATAAATTAAATATTATACTCCCAACTGGATCAGTAGTATGAATCAGTTTATTTCTGACTGAGTTGGTGGGAACAGCATTTATTTAGTCATGTTTGTTTACCACCTTAGCTCCTCCTGGGCACTCTTTCTCCTCTCAGTGATCAAAATTACCTGAGTTGGCTGGGCAGAGTTGTTAGGGTTTGAGTGAATATACATTTCTACATGGCACAAGGACAGCATAATTTAGAAATCAAATCAACCTTGAACGACAACAGCAATGGTTTGTTTGCTTACTTGTTTTTGGTCAGTCAGAAGAAATCATATTGGGAAGTCTGTAGGGCATCTAAAAATGAACCAAATCTTAATTTCATGAGATTGTCAGTTAAGAAAAAGGGTTTGATAAATGCAAATGGACAAACAAAGCCCACCCAGATGTGATGCTCGTTGGCCCCAACCCGTATGATCATTAGAACACAGGAGTAATTTCTTGAAGAATTCTTACCCATTTGGGGTTTGTGTAGACCAGGGTGAGGGAACCTGGTACCCTCTAGATGTTGGATGCCAACTCCCACCATCTCCGGGTAGCATAGCCAGTGGTCAGGAATGATAGGAGCTGCAGTCAGCAGTGTTTGGGAACCGCAGCTTCCTTGCCCCTGTGCTAGACCCTGGTATTGTCTGCCAAAAAGGACTGGGAAACAGCAGGCAAAACAAGAGTCCAAAGCATGTGATCAAATGCAAGTCTCCCCATTCCACTACAGATTTGCTACCGGTTGTTCTAAGTATTTCTCTTTCATGCCTATTTCCAAGTACCATCATACTTAGTAGTTACATTTTTTATAACTCGTTCAGTCCTATGACACAGAATTGAAATAGTCCTGGACTCGGGCTGAACTGAGTTACTGAATCAGTATTGTAGGCTTGAACCAGAATCAGGCAGGAATCACTTCAGTCCCAGCTGACCCACACCGGAAACACACCAAAAGTTCGGTGGTTTAATTCTAAGATTTCCATTCCGGCCTGGCAGATGGAAGTTGGCACATGCCAGGGCTGTGTCTGCCCATCCCTAATGTCAGAATTAAGGCAGCATGAACATTATGCAAAGAATTGTAAAGTGATTGAAATTAATTGGGCTTTGCCCACTCCTCACTTTAGTGCTGCCAAGTTACAGCAATAGAAAAATCTCTGAGGTCTGGCATTCTCACGGATTGTTCCTGCCGAGGACCCAGCCTAATTATCTGTATCAGAGTAGGAGAGTCAGTGTCACAATCCTACTTGCCAAAAATTATGGAAACCAGGAAGAAGAAATTGGGAGACTTAATAGCTAGTTATTTTGAGAAGTTCTCCTTTTTCTTTCCCACTGCCTTGTTCCCCTCAACTTTAAATCTTTTATTTTATTTGACTTTGTACACAACAAGCAATCAAGAACATAATAAACCCCTACAGAAAATAAATATAACTCTTACCAAAAAAAGAGCTGTGAAAAGCCTCCTGCTGTTCCCTGTTTCCCCGCTACAGCTTTGATTCCCCCCCCCCCCCCGCCCCACTTGCTAAATCTCATCAGACCAGCAATATGGCTGGCTCTTACATCCTCATTTCGTTTTTAAATGTTCTAAGCTATAGGTCATTTTGAAAGAGTGGCAGCGACGATCAGTTGGCTCACCAGTGTTTAGAAGATTGCAGTATAGGTCACTGCTGTTCTGCCTGTGCCCATACACACAGCAGCCAGGACTGTAGGGTAATGGCTGGACATTCAAGATTTCTTGTTCATAAACCATTCTTCTGATTTATCTTTCAAATACTAGGCATCTTACTTTTTCTTCTGTTTTATGATTCGCTGTGTGGCCTTCTTATCTCTGGAGCAAAAGAGGTAACAGGCAAGTCTCTGATATTTATAAATCGCATAAAGTAATGCCAGGAACGCATGTATCAAGGAAAGACCATTCAGGGAATTCCCATTGCGTGGCAAGCAGCTTGAAGAGCTCTACATTTTCTCAGCCACTTACCAAACCTTAGCAAATTTAGAGACATTTTTAGAATTGCATCACAATCTTTAATGGGTGTTCTGCTGGCACACAGGTTAGTGGAGTAAATTGATCTTTCACTGGCAGAGTTCTTGAAGAACTGCCTGTTATGTAACTTATACTGTATGCTATATATCATCACTTGCCAATAACATTCCAGAAACTGATGTGTGAGGCATGATCCGTGCTCATTATTGCTGAAACTGGTATCTATATAACTGATCGATGGGTTGCACCTAGTAGTGGCTTTGCACTAGCAGAAAGCACTTCGACTCACACAAGGCAATGCTCCCCCTTTCCTTCAATTCGCCCCAGTGACTGCAATCCCCCCCCCCCCCGCTTTTTTTTTTCTTGGTTTCCCATGCCATTTCAGAAGGTTCTCAGATACTCAGGATCTGCTTGGTGGAGCACAGCAGCTGCAGTGGATTGTGAGGCATGGGGGGGGGGGGAGATGAGAAGCAAAATACAGGTGCCCCACCCTGCACAACAGCACCCCTGGGAACAGAGACATCCAGTTTAAATGTTCCAATATGGATCAACTGGTTGTTGGCACAATGGGGTAGTTTTTATATCCCTCCCAGTTGCATCTTTATCTCCTTTGAGAAATTTACTTTTATAAAGAGGAGTTGTTTACTTCAAAATATTAGAGGAACTCTGCCTTAAAACATTCAGTGTTATTGCATACAATGCAGCAGCCTTAGTGGACAAACTGTTCTTTCTCAAACCCATGTTACAGTTCTATATTTTGTTCTGTTTTTCTTTTTACTGTCTTTCTGGGTAGAAAGGCAAGCACTGTATATGTGTGTGTGTCTCATTCATTTGTGTGTGTGTGTGTGTGTGTGTGTGTGTGTGTGTGTGTGTGTGAAATAATTAAATATTGGTTATATATGGTATACCCTTTACTCTATGAAACTATGGTGTAATATGGAAGAGAAAATATTACTTGTTCATTCACAGTTAGAATAACTTAGTTGTAAGTTGTATCATTGCAAAATAGAAAATCACAAAGGGTTTAGTGTGGCAGATCCATTAGTTGTCTCCATAGCATGAAATAAATCCTTTAAAATATGCAGAGTTGCTAATCTGGTATCTCCATTTACACTCACATGTTTGTATTTAGAGGACGCTCTCTCTGTGTGTGTGGCTGCATGTTTTTCACATGGTTCATTAATGCAATATAGTGGATAACATGGGGAGGAAGAGAACCATCTAAGTCACCCTGCAGCCCTTGCAGAAGGAAAAAGGGCATCATGTAAATGTAATTAATGATGCATAAATTATTGTATTAGTAATTGGGCAGAAGACATCTACCCAAATGTTAATCTACTGACTATTCATGTGCCTATTTCCAAATGTTTTAAAGTACAAAACAGTCTTGCCTTTTCTCCATATGTTGTGGACTACATGGTAACCCACTGATGGTTTTCAAATTCTGCCTATGAAATCAGCCTTACCGCAAAATCTTTCCATCAGTTCCACAGCAAGAGCTTCAGATAAGCAGCTTAGAGGGGTATCATCTTCAGCGGCACTGTGTAAATAGCCACCACTGATAGAGAGCTATCCTGTAAAATGGGTGGCCTACTGCATCACTGAACGGCAAGGTGTGCTGACCTTCTCCCGAGGGATATGGCTTGACTCTTCTTTGGGGGCACGATTTCCCCCCGAAGAAGCTCCACTGAATGTGATGATGATGGTTGCCGCCCAGTTATTTGGGGCCTAATACAGTCATCTAGAACCAAATACAGTGATCATTTTCCAGATCTGTGAATGCTCATCTCAAAAGCTAGTGCCAGTGTTTGAGATCTTCATACTTGTGTATGTGAAGAGGAACCAAGTGTGATATTTCATTAGACAGTCAAAAGGATTCAGAAGAATTAGAACAGATCTAAAAAGTCCACTAAATGTGCCAAGTGGCCTTTTCCTGTTACAGTAATATCTTAGGTTCGCAATTCCCTTGTTTTCACTGTGACAATCGCCATTTCCCAAGGGGGCAGATAAGCACCGTTCAACAGGCTTCTTATTGGAAACAGGGCTGCACCAGAGTCAGGCAGCTGGCAATCAAACCTTCCTTTGCTTCTGCCATGATACTGTTCACATAATTTAAATAGTGCTCCTGGTTTCATATCTTCTTAGCCTGCCAAGGCTTAAATGCTTATGATGCCAGACTTTGAATGGTGTGACAAAAATCCCACTTGGGAGAAAGAGCAGCCACAAATTTTCAAGATTTTTCTTGAGTAATACAATATTCATTTTGCTAACTTGCAATTAAGTTTTTATACGCTTTAGGTTCTATATTCAACATTTTTCATGTCAATAATTTATTATAATGAGCAGTGGGAGAGATCTTCACAGGACAGAGATAAATTTGGGTTTAAGGTGAATGTGGGTAGTTCTTCACATATGCAGATTTTCAAGTAACCCTTACTTACCAAGGATATATTTCTATATAATATGTCAAAACCATATTCTTGGTGCACATAATACAGGGAGGGGAAGGGAATGTCATTCTTGGTAGAAAGTTTGGTCACTAATATCTGAACGTTGCCACAAAATGAGAAAAAATGATGATTAGACTAGGTGATTAGATGTGAAAATACCACCTATCACTCAGTTTCTAAACCTGCAAAACTTTCCTAAGCTGTCAAAAATCTGACTACCGGCGCTTCCCCAGCCTGTTAATTTACTTTAATTCCTGAACCCTTACATGTTGCTACCCTAATGAAACCATCTCCTTAATCTACCATCAACACTATATATCAAGGTACTAGGCCTTAGGCATGGGATGAAAAACCCACTGTCTTCTTTTTCATGAAACACTTTTTTACGTATAAGTTTAGATGTTATCAGTAAGTTGTATATTGTCACTTTAATGAACTTGTTACAGCCTCAACAAGAAAACTCATTGCCAGTTTCTTTTTCTTGGTTTGCTTCTTGTTTGTGGTACATACAGGATACCTCTAAGAAAAAAAATGCGAATATCTCTAGTGTCTTCATGACTAATGAGACAAAAGACCTGAGTGAGGCTGGCTAGTGCTGAGACAAAAGTGTGGAGTCCCTAGAGGTACTCACGGTTTGCATTTCTCCACTTTCATGGGGCTCTTTTGGGTTCAGGCATGTACTGATACAGGAGAGCTACTATATGATGAAAAAAATTTACCTGGCATATAAGACAACCTCCCACCCCCCAATTTTTGCCTCAGTATTTCTGGTTTCAAGAGTCATCTTATACGCCAGTATATACTGTATATTAAGTCCATATCTAGCAGATTTTGCCCATTTTACTCTGTAGTAGGAACAGAATGGCTGATCTGTATGTGAAATCTAGCACTGCACGCTGCGGGAAGTTTAAGACCTGGATCACCTTCTCTGTATGCACTCCAGAGAAAATGTGAAAATAAAAGGACATA
Source organism: Varanus komodoensis (assembly GCF_004798865.1). Classification (NCBI taxonomy): domain Eukaryota; kingdom Metazoa; phylum Chordata; class Lepidosauria; order Squamata; family Varanidae; genus Varanus; species Varanus komodoensis. The sequence continues at coordinate 16,287 of NW_025336163.1, read as the reverse complement.
GCTACGCAACTCAGATTTAAAGTACTCTCTATTTTGGTCCTTAGCATTTTTACTTTGGCCTTTTATTCCCTGAATGGTTACCCCCAGCAGTCATTCACAATGGGACTTTATTTTCCTGAGACTTTCTTCAAACCCATTCCCTGGCATGATTATCGCCACTGCAATCTTCCTGCTGGTCAGTTACATGATCAAGAAGATTCACCCAATAAGATATTAATTATATTTGGTTCCTCTGAATTCTTCCTGCTCCTTGAAGCCAATTGCCTTAGGCCAGTGATGGCGAAACTGTTAGACACCGAGTGTCCAAACTGCAACCCAAAACACGCTTATTTATCACAAAGTGCCAACAGTGCAATAAAACCTGGAAACAGCAGTTCTAGTTTAGAAAAAACAACCCACAACCAGTCCAAGAAATATATGTATATCCTTGGCAGTGGACTGACCAGCCATGCTAATAAGTCACAGCTAATAAGTCACGGCTGATAATGTCATCACCTGGCAACATTACGCAGTTCTGAGCATGCGCATGGCCCTATGTACGCTGTTACCTGATGCTCGGCTGCTGGGGTGATGCTGGCGTGACTTGACTCACGTGCCCGCTGTGGGGAGCGTGCCATAGAGTCACTATCACTGCCCTAACCCTACCGTGGTGCCCTCCACTAGCCCTAATATAGGGCTAAAAAACTATTGAAAGGGCAGATTTTGAAAATGCCTTTTTGAATAGATTTTTCTGCACAGGACATCATTTCTGCCCATTCTAAACACATTCCAACAATCATAATCATGCCAGGACACCTCATTCTTGTACCCCTAATCCTGCCCTGGTGTACGCCCCTAACCCTAATATAGGGCTAAAGTTCTAGTGAAAAGAGGGCAATTTTGAAAAAGCCTTTTTGAATAGATTTTTTCTGCACAGCTAATGCTTTCTGACCATTCTAAGCACTTTCCAACCATCAAAATCATGCCAGGACACAGCGTCCTTCTTACACCAACCCTACCCTGGTGCACACCCCTAACCCTAATACAGAACTAAAATACCATTGAAGAGGGCGATTTTGAAAAAGGCTTTCTTGTGTAGGTTTTACTGCACAGCTCATGCTTTCTGCCCATTCCAAACACATTCCAACCATCAAAATCATGCCAGGACAACTTCTCTTTCTAAACCTAACCCTACCCTGGTGCACATACCTAACCCTAATACAGGACTAAAATACCATTGAAAGAGGGCAATTTTGAAAAAGCCTTCTTTGGGCAGGTTTTTCTACACAGCTCATGATATCTGCCCATTCTAATCACATTCCAACCATCAAAATCAAGCCAGGACAACTACACTTTCTCACCCAAATCCTACTCTGGTTCACACCCCTGACCCTAATACAGGACCAAGAGACCATTGAAAAGAGGGTGATTTTGAAACTGCCTTCCTTGATTAGGTTTTTCCGCACAGCTCTGCACTTCTGCGCTATTCTAAATACATCCAACCATCAAAATCATCCCACGACACCTCCACTTTCTCACACGAACCTTACCCTGGTGCACACCCCTAACCCTAATACATGGTAAAATACTGTAGAAAAGAGGGCGATTTTGAAAAAGCCTTCCTTGGGCAGGTTTTTCTGCACAACTCATCCCTTCTTCCCATTCTAAACACATCCAACCCATCAAAATCATGCCAGGACACCTAGTCTTTCTTACCCAACCATACCCTGCTGCACACCCCTAACTGAAATACAGGGGTAAAATACCATTGAAAAGTGGGCAATTTTGAAAAAAACTTACTTGTTAGGTCTTTCTGCACAGCTCATGCTTTCTGCCCAGTCTAAACACATTCCAACCATCAAAGTCATCCCAGGACACCTCCACTTTCTCACACAAACCCTACTCTGGTGCACACCCCCAACCCTAATACAGGAGTGAATTACTATAGAAAAGAGGGCAATTTTGAAAAAGCCTTCCTTGGGTAGGATTTCTGCACAGCTCATCCCTTCTGCCCATTCCAAACACATTCCAATCATCAAAATTATGCCAGGACACCTCCTCTTCAAAACCCTAAGCCTGCCGTGCCACACACACCTAAAGATGAGGTGTCTGGACATGATTGTGATGGTTACATGTATTTGTAACCATCAAAATCATGCCAGGAGACCTGGTCTTTCTTACCCAACTATATCCTGGTGCACACGGCTAACCCTAATTCACGACTAAAATACCATTTAAAGAGGGCAATTTTGAAAAAGCCTTCTTTGGGTAGTGTTTTCTGCACAGCTCATGATATCTGCCTGTTCTAATCACATTCCAACCATCAAAATCATGCCAGGAGACTTCTTTCTAACCCTAACCCTATCCTGGTGAACACCCCTAACCCTAATACAGGACCAAGACACCATTGAAAAGAGGGCGATTTTGAAAAAGCCTTCCTTGAGTTGGTTTTTCTGCACAGCTCATCACTTCTGCCCCATTGTGAATACATGTAACCATCGCAATCATGTCCAGACACCTCATCTTTCTTAGCCCAACCCTAACCTGGTGCACACACCTAATCCTAATACATGGTAAAATACAATTGAAAAGTGGGCAATTTTGAAAAAGCCTTCCTTGGGTAGGTTTTTCTGCACAGCTCATGATTTCTGCCCATTATAAACACATTCTAACCATCAAATTCATGCCAGCACAACTTCTCTTTCTATCCCGAACTCTACCCTGGTGCACACCCTAACTCAGGACTAAAACACCTTTGAAAGAGGGCATTTTTGAAAAAGCCTTCCTTGGGTAGGTTTTTCTCCACAGCTTATCCCTTCTGCCCATTCTAAACACATTCCAGTCATCAAAATCATGCCAGGACACCTGGTCTTCCTTAGCCGAATTCCACCTTGGTGCACACCCCTAACCCTAATACAGGACCAAATCACCATTGAAGAGGGCGATGTGGACAAAGCCTTTATTGTGTAGGTGTTTCTCCGGAGCTCATCCCTTCTGCCCATTCTAAACACATTCCAACCATCAAAATCATTCAAAGAGACCTCCTCTTTATAAACCTAACCTTACCCTGGTGCACACCTCTAACCCTAATACAGGACCAAGATACCATTGAAAAGAGGGTGATTTTGAAAAAGCCTTCCTTCTGTAGGTTTTTCTGCACAGCTCATCCCTTCTGTCCATTCTAAACACATTCCAATCATCAATTTCATGCCAGGAGACCTCTTCTTTCTTACCCAACCCTACCCTGGTGCACACCCCTAACCCTAATACAGGACTAAAATAACATTGAAAAGAGTCTGATTTTGAAAAAGCCTTGCTTGGGTAGGTTGTTCTGCACAGCTCAACACTTCATCCCATTCTAAACACGTTTCAACCATCAAAATAATGGCAGGACACCTCCACTTTCTCACCCAGAGCCTACTCTGGTGCACACTCCTAACCCTAATACAGGTCTAAAACACCATTGAAGGGGGCGATTTTGAAAACACCCTCCTTGTGTAGGTCTTTCTGCACAGCTCATGCTTTCTGCCCATTCTAAACACATTCCAACCATCAAAATCATGCCAGGAGACCTCCTCTTTATAAACCTAACCCTACCCTGGTGCACACCCCTAACCCTAATACAGCACTAAAATAACATTGAAAAGAGTCTGATTTTGAAAAAGCCTTCCTTGAGTAGCTTTTTCTGCACAGCTCATCACTTCTGCCCCATTCTAAACATATTCCACCCATCAAATTTATACCAGAAGACCACCTCCTTGTTATCCTAGCCCTATCCTGGTGCACACCCCAAAACCTTATGCAGGGCTAAAATACCAGTGAAAAGTGGGCAATTTTGAAAAAGCCTTCCTTGGGGAGGTTTTTCTACACAGCTCATCCCTTCTGCCAATACTAAACACATTCCAACCATCGAAATCCTACCAGGACACCTTGTTCTTCTAACCCCAACCCTATCCTGGTGCGCACCCCTAACCCTAATACAGGACTGCAATAACATTGAAAAGACGGCAGTTTTGAAAAAGCCTTCCTTGGGGAGGTTTTTCTGCACAGCTCATCTTTCCTACCCATTCTAAGCATATTCCAAATATCAAAATCATGCCACGCACCTCATTTTCCCCTCCCTAACCCTACCCTGGTCCACACCCCAAACCCTAATACAGGAGTAAAATACCATTGAAAAGAGGGCAATTTTGAAAAGGCCTTCCTTGGGTAGGTTTTAATGCAGAGCTCATTACTTCTACCCATTCTAAACACATTCCAAATAACAAAATTATGCAAGAACACCTCCTCTTTCTAACCCTAACCCTACCCTGGTGCATACCCCTAATCCTAATACAGGACTAAAATACCATGGAAAAGACGGCAATTTGAAAAATCTTTGCTTGGGTACGTTTTTCTGCGCAGCTCATCACTTCTGCTCATTCTAAACACATTCCAACCATCCAAATCATGCCAGGACTCCTTGTTTTCATAATCCTAACTCTCCCCAGTGAACACCCATAACCCTAATATGGGACTAAAGTACCATAGAAAAGTGGGCGATTTTGAGAAAGACTTCCTTGGGTAGGATATTCTGCACAACTCAACACTTTGGCCATTCTAAACACATTCGAACCATCAAATTCATACCAGGACACCTCGTTTTCCCAACCCCAACCTTACCCTGGTGTACACCTCTATGCCTAATACAGGGGTAAAATAGTATAGATAAGAGGGAGACTATGAAAAAGCCTTTGTTGAGTAGGTTGTTTTGCACAGCTCATGCTTTCTGCTTGTTCTAATCACTTTCCAACCTTCAAAATCATGCTATGACATGTCATTTTCCGAATCCCAACCTTACCCTGGTGCACACCCCAGACCGTAATATAGGGTTAAAATACTATAGAAAAGAGGGCGATTTTGAAAAAGCCTTCCTCGAGTAGAATTTCTGCACAGATTATCACTTCTGCTCATTCTAAACACATTCCTAACATCAAAATCATGCCTGGAGACCTCATTTTCCCAACCCTAACCCTGCCCTGGTGCAAACACCTAACACCAATATACGGCTAAAATACTATTGATGTGAGGGCAATTTTGAAAATGCCTTCCTTGGGTAGGTTTTTCTGGACAGCTCATTGCTTCTGCTCTGTGTAAAGACATTCCAACCATCAAAATCATTCCAGGGCAGCTCGTCTTTCTAACCCCAGCCCTACCCTGGTGCACACTCCTAACCCTAATATATGGATAAAATATCATTGAAAAGAGGGCAATTTTGAAAAGACTTTCTTGAGTAGGTTGTTCTGCACAGCTCCTCATTTTTGCCCATTCTAAACACATTCCAACTACAAAACTTATGCCAGGACACCACGTTCTTCTAACCCCAACCATACGTTGATGCACACCCCTAACCATAATACAGGGCAAATATACTATAGGAAATAGGGTGGTTTTTAAAAAGCCTTCCTTGGGTATGTTTTTCTGCACAGCTCATCAGTTCTGCCCATTCTAAACACATTCGAAGCATCAAAATCATGCCAGGACACCGCATTTTCCTAACTAACCCTAGCCTGGTGTACAGCCTGAACCCTAATACAAAGGTAAAAAAATATGGAAAAGAGGGCAGTTTTGAAAAAGCCTTCCTTCAGTAGCTTTTTCTGAACAGCTCAACATTTCTGCCCATTCTAATCATATTCCAACCATCAAAATCTTGCCAGGACACCTCCTTTTTCTAATCCAAACCCTATTCTGCTGCACACGCCAACTCTCAAATTCATGCCAGGACGCCTCGTTTTTCTAATCCTAAACGTGCCCTGGTGCACACCCCTAACCCTAATATACGGGTAAAATATCATTGAAAAGCAGGCAATTTCGAAAAAGCCTTCCTTGACTAGGCTTTTCTGCACAGCTCATCACTTCTGCCCATTCTACACACACTCCAACCATCAAAATCATGCAGGGACACGTCGTTTTCCTAACCCTAACCCTACATGGGTGTATACCCCTAAGCCTAATAAAGGGCTAAATTGCCATTGAAAATAGCACGATTTTGATAAAGCCCTCCTTGAGGAGATTTTTCTACACAGCATATCACTTCTGCCAATTCTATGCACACTCCAACCATCAAAATCATGCCAGGACACCTCCTTTTTCTAACCTTTGTTCTACATTGGTGCACACCCCTAACCCTAATATAAGGCTCAAATAGCATCAAAAAGAGGGCAATTTTGAACAAACCTGCCATAAGTAGAGTTTCTTCACAGCTCATCACTTCTGCCCATTTTAAGCACACGCCAATCTGCAAAATCATGGCAGATCACCTCGTTTTCCTAACTCTAACCCTACCCTGCTGCACACCCCTAACCCTAATATAAAGCTTAAAAAAACCATTCAAAACAGGGCAGTTTTGAAAGAGACTTCCTTGGGTAGGTTTTTCTTCACAGCTCATCCCTTCTGCTCATTCTAAACACATTCCAACCATCAAAATCATACCACGACATCTCCTTTTTCTAACCCTAAACCTACCCTGGTGCATGCTCCAACTCTCAAAATCATGCTAGGACACCTCATTTTCCTAACCCTAACCCTACCCTGCTGCACACCCCTAACCCTAATACAAAGCCAAAAGAAACAATTGAAAAGAGCACAATTTTGAAAAAGCCTTCCTTGGGTAGATTTTTCTGCACAGCTTATCACTTCTGCCCATTCTGAACAATTTCCAACCATCAAAATCATTCCAAGACACCTCCTTTTTCTAACCCTAACCCTACCCTGGTGCACCCCTGCAACCCTAATACAAAGGTAAAAAAATATTGAAAAGAGGGCAATTTTGAAAAAAACTGCCTTAAGTATATTTCTTCACAGCTCCTCACTTCTGCCCATTCTAAACACATTCCAACCATCAAAATCATGCCACGACACCTCCTTTTTCTAACCTGAACCCTACCTTGGAGCACACCCCTAACCCTAATATAGGGCTAAAATACTATTCAAAAAAGGGCAATTTTGAAAAAGCCTTCCTTGAGTAGCTTTTTCTGCACAGCTCGACATTTCTTCCCATTCTAATCATATTCCAACCATAAAAATCATTCCTGGACACCTCCTTTTTCTAATCCAAACCATACCCAGGTGTACAGCCCTAACCCTAATATAGGGCTAAAATACCACTGAAAGTGGGAGATTTTGAAAAAGCCTTCCTTGAGTACGCTTTTTCTGCACAGCTCATCGCTTCTGCCCAGTCTGAACATGAATCAACCATCAAAATCATGCCAGGACACCTCCTTTTTCTAACCCTAACCCTATCCTGGTGCACACCCCTAACCCTAATACAGATCTAAAAATCCATTGAACATTGGACAATTTTTAATAAGCCTTCCTTGAGTAGCTTTTTCTGCACAGCTCAACATTTCTGCCCATTCTAAACACATTCCAGTCATCAAAACCTTGCCAGTACATCTCATGTTTCAATGCCTAACCCAGTGATGGTGAACCTTTTAGAGACCGAGTGCCCAAATTGTAACCCAAAACCCAGTTATTTATTGCAAAGTTCCAACACTCCAATAAAACCTGAAAAATGAGGGTTTAGTTTTGAAAAAAAATAACTCACAGCCAGTCCAAACAAATATATACATATATCCTTGGCAGCGCACTGATTGGCCATGTGAAACCTCGGACAAGTCGCTGCTATTTAGTCCCGGCTCGTGACCTCATCCCCTTGTGCCGCTACTCCTTTCCTATCATGTGCATGGCCCCTTTGTGCGCTGTTACCTGATGCTCAGCTGCTGGGGTGATGCTGGCGTGACTTGGCTCGTGTGCCGACAGAGAGGGCTCTGCGTGCCCGCTGTGGCACATGTACCCTTAGTTTGCCACCACTGCTTCAGGCTGAAAATCTGGACAGAAAGTATTGTAGAGAACCATCTCCAGAGCTCTCTTCAAGTTAACCCTCTTCAAGTTTCACCTTCAGTGATGTCTGCTATCCTTCCCCTCCCGCTTCCTAGGTTCTTCCCTGACCACTAGGTTCCATTACTGTGACAAATGCTAGATGGTTTAGAACTGTACTTTTTCTACAGTTTCAGTCAAGACCCTCTGAGCAGTGACCTACAGTTCCCCAATATCTGTGCAACTCATTCTCCTATGGCTTGACCTTTTGAATTCTCTTTCTAGTACAACCTGCCAGATATGACTATGATCCCCTAAAGTTGCAATGGCTTCCCTCATAACAGCAGCAAGATCTTTACTGGGAGTCCAGAGGCTGCGAGCAGCAGGCCTTTATCACAAAATAACTAGCCTCAGATATATGTAACTTTTTCACCTCCCCCATATAACCTGCACCATCAACAACAATGCTACCATATAGGCTGCACATTTTACAACATTATGCAACTGTCTAAACATCTTTCACCTTGAGATGCTTAGGGGTTTTTATTACATCTCCAATAGTAATGGGCCCTATTCATCCATTCTGTATCCAGAAATATTTACCATGTAAGGGGACACCCTAGTTCTGCCTGGCTTCTTTGGCACCTCTGTGTGACTTTGTGAAGAGGAGAGCCTCCCGTATCTGTGGGAGCTCTTCATGCAATCCAGAATGCCTAAACAGGGCTACAGAGACTGAGAAAAGGTTGCCAAATAAGTAGATATAGATTAAATATTAGTGGCAGCTTTCTAATTCTAAAAGTAGTTGATTGTTCCTTTAAGAGCTAAGGGAAATAATTACCTTGGGAAACTGTGAAATCTGCTTCCCTGGAGACTTTTCAGGAGAAATTAAGGTGTGGTGGAGGGGGCCCATACACAAAGAATTTAATAATGCCAAGACATGATTCAGTGCAGTGTTATGAACTCCATTACCGCTGAGCTTCCTTACTGTTCAATTCTAGATAATGTTATATATAACAATGAGGAATCTCCCATAGGGATGGATACTATGAAATTTGTCCACTATCTATTCTAAAATGCTCCATGAAACTGTCTTCCCTCCCATCCCCTCCCCACCCCCAACGTTTTGAACAATTCACTGTGCTGAGCAAAATGGCAGAACCATTTTTATTAATGCATCAATAATTAAGCAGAAATAACTTGGTCCTCTGTGCTATATTGAGAAGCATTCTATCTAACAAGATAGAAGTGTGGATAACATTAAAATAATATAGAATGGTTCTTCAAACCTGGTGTCCTGGTGATTTGGAATGCATCTCCTGGGATTGCTGACCATTGGCCATGCTGGCTGGGGATGATAGAAGTTGAAGTTCAAGGCATCTGGGAGGCTCCAAGTTGGGGCAAGCTTTGGAGAAGGTAGCTTCTTTCCATTTGGACTGTGGTTTTTCGTTGCTGTCATTGTGCAAATATACAAAATAACGTTAATGTAAGCTACACTAGAAATACAAAGTGGTCATCAATGTGCATGACGTTCATTGTCCTCTTATTAACTTGGTAAATTATAGGAAGTCCAGCTGGTAAACTGAGCTGGGCACTACCAAAAGAATTGCTAAGGGACTTATGGCTTCTGCCTTTACTCTCTGAATAGGTGAAGTGTACAAGTGCTCCCAGAAGGTTCACATTTTCCCAGACATGTTGGGGTGATGGTATTGCTAAAGGCTTCTCAGAGTATAAATTGTGCTAAATATTCCCCTGTGTAAAGTAAATATCATCTGACATTCAAGTGATGTGCGATCAATGGCAACATATATTGCATTCTATCAATGGAGGACTCTTACTTCATTTAATCTATCAAAGTGGTGAATGTGTCATTTGAAATTGCTTGTGAAATCCAACTTGCTCAACAAGATTCCATTTCTTATGAGTGTGTGTAGACAAATTCCATAAATAATGCATTTCCTGCTTACTATGGGCAAAGGTTCTGAAATATGAACATTCAGGTAGCTACTGTAAATACCAGGTGGTACTACAGCACAAGTAGTTAATTGCTCTCTCTTTATAGTTTGTGCATTCTACATGTCTAAGATGTGATTTCAGTTCATTAATCTTGGCCTTAAGATGTAACAGATTGCAGATTAATATTGCATTTTAGAAGTTTAATTGCAATATAGAACTGTAGATTTATGTAACAAATCGCAAAAGTGTAGAAAAATGTTCTCAAAGCTTTATGACAATGGGAATTGCCCACAGCTGTCCCTTCTTTAGCTGGTGGAAGTCTTCCATCAGTGGAAGGGCCACCATTGGATACAACCCATCGTCTATATAATGATAGCTTCATCAATCCAGATTATAGGAAGGTAAACTTCTGTTGGCATTAACCAATATCCTGGCTGTTCTGGTCTTTCCTTGTTGAAAATGTCATCACTTGCAACAAGTACATTGCCTTCATTTGAACTTGGCACACCATGATGGTTGTCTAAAACCAGAGCTAGTTTCATATGGTCAGTAATCTACCAAGCTGGTCATATACATGTTATTATGATGGAAATTTCCACTGTGCGTCCTCATTTTCTAGCTTTCTTAACACTAGAAATCTTTTAAAAACAGTGACTACTTTCTTATCATATAATGTGGAATAAAAAGACATGGATGTTGCAATCATATTCCAAGCCAGGGAAAAATCTGGAATATTGGCACTTGACTAGCTTGGAAAAACAGACTACTTTTTGCACTGCTGAAGATTTTAGAAAGCAAAAAGATGGGGTGAATATTTGAGGAAGCACTGTAAGAAAATAAACTTCTATTTCTGGGGCACAGTTGTGGGGTCGCCTTGGAAATGTATGGTGATTCCCATATCTTTTAATATGACTTTGTGCACAATAGCGTGCCCAGTTCACCCTTGAAAGAGCTGATTGCTGATTATTGTAGACAATGAATGGCGGCTTGATGCACAATATCTCACGCTGGCCAAAATTTCATCAAGAAGTATTTTGCTGGCTCGTCCATATTTCTGTTTGAGTAGGCACCAAGGAGCTAATAGTGGTTCCAGTTTGGAGCATATCCATAAGCAATCAGTTGTATTTTACTCTTCTTGAAAATAGTAATGAGATCCAAATCCAAAATGGCAGAAATCCATTTGACAGATCCATTTGAAAAGCTTAAGAACATATACAAATATTTGTATACACAGGTTTCTTTCTAATATAAGACTTTTTTTTAGATATTACAATAAGCCACATATAGGGCCAGTTTATTTCTCCTTGCGTGTAGCTTCTCCACATCATGGAGACCAGGAGAATTAAGTCCTGGCTTTATGTAACCTGCCCTCCCACTGTCCACACATAGTCATTATATGCAAAATGTCTGTGTGATCAATACAGTGTAACAATATGAAGTGATTATGTGTAGGTGGGATGAGCGCATGCCAGACTTCTTACAGGGATGACATATAGGGTTCATATTACTCTACCCCCTGCCTGTTTGTACCTACTACATGGGCTGTCTGTTAACTTTCAAGAAGAATTGAGAAGTCTTTAAAAAGACTAAAGACTATTTCCAAAGACTATCTCCCTACATATAATCCTCAAGAACTATCTTTTGCAGATGTCCTTCTCACAGCCTTTTCTGTGGTGGCCCCCACTTCTGGAACTCTTTCTTCCAAGACAGCCACATGGTTGCTTCACTGTTAATGTTTAGGAAAATTTTATGTTTAGGAAAAGTTAAGACTTGTCAAAGTTCTGTGCCCTCCTAAACTGTCAATTTTGTTATTTATTTATTTATTTATACATACATACATACATACATACATGTATTTATAGGCCCCTTATAATTGCCAAGGCCTTCCTAGGCAGCTTACAATACATAAAACATATTAACAAAATAAAACACATTAAAACCAATTATAACACAATGAATTAAAACATCTATGAAAACAATATAAAAAAGCCACAGCATTCAGGCTAAGTGTTAAAACATTTCCTAAAAAGGTTGTTCACTATTGTTTGTTTATATTGCTTTACTGGTTTTAGTGGCCATCACTCCAATACCCTTAGGGAAGAAGAGTGGAATATAAATTATTTTAAATAAATACATGTGGTAATTTGTGATGTGCTCTTGTCCCTTCTCAATGTAGAATTATGGGAAATGAAGGAAATTAGTGTGGAGTTCCTTCACTTCTTTCTCATTCTGTGTTTTATATGTATTCTTATACATCATATGATGTTATAGAAATGCAGAAACCAGTTTCATTTTTACCTTCTTAGTCAGATAAATGACCAACAATGGCAGATGTGAAGTGGAACATACATACAAGCTGGAACCAAGATTATTTACCATAGCAGCTCTCCGTAGATGACTTTGAACCTGACTTGGTAGCTCTGCACTTTGTAAATAAGCTAGATATCGTCTCTTTCCTCCTTGGAGTTGCAGAAGCTCACGATTCTCAAGCCTATACATAGTTCCCTTCACAGCAGCATCCCACTCGGGATGACTCTCTCTCTTAACCATCCCCAGTAGTGGCAGCTCATCACTTTCCCCCAGTAATAACACAAAGCAACTCGTGCAGCCTCAGTTCTTTCTGGCTGCAGGTCTTTTACGCTTGAATGGCTGTACTGTATAGTTAGAGGCCATCTGCTGTTTGGTATGTTATGTTGGCACTGTTGCTTACAACCCTCTGTTCTTCGTCGTGGCCTCTGTGCAGCATACATATGGGCATGGCACATATGGGTTCTGCGCCTGCGCAGTGCCTTTGGCCGGAAGATTAACTGCTAACGGTTTTTGGCGGGAACTCCGCTCCCCCTTCCCCCTAGCATTATATAAGGAGCGGAGTGTCCGCCATTTTCCAGTCTTTGCGACTGCCGATTGTTGTGCCTCGTGCCACTTCGCTCTTACTAAGATTATTACTTTCCTTCTTGCTTGTTCGAAAATCTCTCCTTTTTCCTACCAAGTTTGTATCCCTTGTTCTTGTTGTTAGTACTTCACTTATATTTCTTCTTAACTTTGCACCATTTTTTCCTCTTTATCTTTCCTATAAAAAAAAACCAAAAACCAAAATTATTACTTTCCCGCTTTACTATCTCCTTTTTTCTTCTTTCTACGATGGCACAACGGGCAGCGTTCCGCAAGTGTGGAAAATGCGGCTTCAAAATGCCCGCCACGGACCCACATGATCTGTGCCTCCTTTGTTTGGGGGAAGGGCACAGAACCAATAAGTGCGGCCATTGTTTGGCCTTCTCTAAACAGGCGAGGAAGAACAGGGAGAACCCCCTCCGCAAACTCTTATGGGACCAGGCTCTCCTCCAATCGGACTGGCTGGTGGCTAAGCCTTCCACTGTTGTGGCCCCACCCGAAGGTCGTCCAACTTCGGCTGACCTGCCACAACACCCAGCCTCTTCCTCCATTGCTCCGCTCTCACGCCCTTCTGAAGAAGGCGCTCATACCATGGCCGACCAGTCTGTTTCCCTGCCGAGGAAACAAAAGGAAAAGAGAAAGCACAGCGACTCAGATAAATATCCTGTGCATAAGAAGGCCAAGGAAGATAAGACAGGCAAGCCAGTTAAGAAGCCGAAGAACCCCGAGCAGGCAAAACACCGCCACTCGGGCTCGGCCTCTTCCTCGATTCCGATCCTTGCTTCAGAACCGACCCTCTCGGTCCCGACCATCCAGGCAGCTATGAGGGTTACCCCACCGGGCTCACCGCGCCGACCGACAGCCGAACCCATTCTGGATTCAAGGCGTGGTTCCATCTCTGATGGGGAAATACAAGATTCTCCACCTAGAGCTCGATCACCAACCCCGATGCCTCCAATCCCATCGCCATCTCCCCTCCGAGAAGCCGTAGGAGCCGTTCCTCGGATGCGAGGTCTGATGATTGGTACCACTCCAGGTACTCCTCCGCTCCGAGATAGGAAGAGTACCACTCTGTACCCTATTATCCGAACTCCAGGGGACAATCTTCGCCACCAGCACCTCGGGAATGTTTCCATTCAACGCCCAGAGACACCCCGAGGGCCCCATCTAAAGAAAGTGGCAGATCAGAGTCACCAGGAGATTCTTCCTCCAGTGTACCACCCCCCTACTGGATGGAATCCGACGAGTATGAGGCTGACTCGACCTTGCTGGATGCAGCAGTTGCTTCTCAGGGCCCGGGGTCGCCCGAGGAACCGTATATATTGTTTAACGATCTGATGGCCAGACTAGTGAGATCACTTGATATAGAAACCCACCAACAGCCGGGACTGAGCACCAATCGTTTTTATGATGTGGTCAGGGGCGAATGATCCACATCTATTGCCTTGCCGTTTATTACGACCTTACGGCAGGCAATGACCCAGCCATAGGACCTCCCAGCTCACCCACAACCAACTTCTCATAAATACGAGTCCATGTATCGGGTGCAGGAAGAGGACATCCCGTTTCTTCTCCATCACCCCAAGCCGAATTTGGTTGTTGTAGAATCCTCACAGGGTCAGGAAGCCCGTGGACACACCTCGCCTCGTGACAAAGAGGGCAGAAAGGTTGATTCCCTCGCCCACCAGTTATACGCAGCTTCGGGCCTTGGTTTACGAATTTCTAATTATGAGGCAACCCTGGTGCGTTACCAATATTTCCTTATGCAACGCGTGGACGCCATCATCAATACCTTCCCGGGAAACCAGGGCGAACTTGCTAAGACTTTTGTTAAGGAAGCTATGCAAGTGGCGGTGCAACAGCTTTCCACCGTGAGGCACCACATGGACTCTGATTCGAGGTCGCTGGTCAGTGCCATTTCCCTCTGCAGACACGCCTGGTTGTGTAATTGCAATTTTCCGGACAAGATGAAGTGGAGAATTGAGGAGATGCTGTTCGACAGTTCTGGTCTCTTCCATGCGAGGACGGATAGCAAATTGAAGAAAATCCATGAATCAAGGATGATGACCCGTCGTATGGAATTGCAATCTCTACCCCAACATAAGTGGTCATGGTCACGTCCACAGTACCGTCAACAATTTCCACCTCGGCAACAGCAACCACATCAACGTCAGCAGCGTCACAGGCAACAACCACCCCAGCACTTCCAACGGGGCCGCTGCCGCTTTGATACGGACAGGCGAGCAAACCTCTCCTCTCATTCCAACTCTACCCTCCCCCCTCTCATTTGGGGATCGTCTGAGGAGTCAGCTCTCCATTTGGGAGTCCATCACATCTGATGGGTGGGTGTTATCTATCATTCAGCATGGATATGGAATCGAATTCAACGTTGTGCCATCACCGAACCCTATCCGCTATACTCCGACTTCCTTGGTATAGACGAGATTCACCAACTCCTTTCTAAAGGAGCTATTCGTCGCCTGTCATTATCGGAGGGATTCCACAGGTTCTATTCCAGATACTTTACGGTCCCGAAACGAGATGGGGGTCTCAGACCAATATTGGACTTGAGAGCTCTCAATAGATTCATAACACCAAAGAAGTTTCAGATGACCACACTTCAAAGTATTCTCCTGTTGCTGGGAAGAGGGGATTGGTTCGCCTCATTGGATCTGAAGGATGCCTATTTTCATATTTCAATACATCCAAGTTATAGGCGTTTCCTTCGTTTTGCGGTGGACTCTGAAATCTACGAATTCAATGTGCTACGGTTTGGATTAGCCACTGCACCACGGGTTTTTACGAAGTGTATGGCTCCTGTCTGTGCACACCTTCAATTACGTGGAATTCGGATATACCCGAACCTTGATGATTAGTTGCTGGTCTCTGACACAGAAGTAGGACTTTCGTCTGCTGTTAAGTTTGCATGTGCTCAATTGCACGATCTCGGACTCTGTATTAATCAACAGAAATCTTCCCTTCTGCCTACGCAGGTGATCAACTTTATCGGAGCCCAGCTGGATTCAATGTTGGCAAGAGCCTTCCTTCCTCGGGACAGATGGCATGCAATTGCTCAGTGCATCGCTCGGATTCGACAAGCAAGAACCATCCCCGCCTGGTCTATTCATAGCCTGTTGGGACACATGTCTGCTTCCATCGCTGTGGTTCCGCATGCCAAACTCAGGCTACATCCCCTTCAACTGTTCTTCAACGGAATGTTTCGACCACAGACAGATCCACCTACCAAATGGATTCGACTCCCGGCTTCCGTTCTTCAGTCCCTGTTATGGTGGATAGACCCAGCCAATCTGACTGTAGGCGTTCCGTTTCGACCCCGGTACCCTACAGTAACCCTCGGCACCGATGCGTCCCTGCTGGGATGGGGAGCAATTTGCTCCAATCTACGTACCCAGGGGATATGGAGTCACCGGGATTGCAGGAACCATATCAATTTTCTGGAACTTCTTGCTGTTTTCAAAGCCCTGCAATCATTCGAGGATGTGCTTCTACACTAGGTCGTCCAGGTGACCTCAGACAACATGGCCATGGTCTTTTATTAGAACAAACAAGGGGGAACCCGATCCCGGAAACTAGCCCGCCTGGCCA
>NW_025336162.1:39467-42893 GCF_004798865.1 Varanus komodoensis | reverse complement strand
ACAGGTGGTCAGCTCTCCCACACTAAAACATTCAAAAAGAAACTGGATAGTCATCTGAGCAGGACGGTGTAAATATGTGTCCTGCAACAGTTGAAAGATGGAACCAACAGTCTTCATGGCCCCTTCCAAATCTGATATTCTATGATTCTACAAACTCTGATATGCAAAAATATTTGTGAGGGACACACACCATGTCCATATCCTTCCATGTCAGAGGATTACAGTCATTCAATGGAGGACAGAAGGAGGATGCAGGCAAACATTGGCTCCTTAATGGCTACGAGGCCCAACCTCCTGCTCAGTTCATAGAAACATAGAAACAGAGAGAGTCAGAAGGGGCCTCCTGGGCCATTTAGTCTGACCTCTGGCACCAGCCGGCTCCACTCACGACATGCTCACCATGTGCATGTCCAGCCTATCTTTGAACAGACACACTGATGGGGCCTCAATGACCTCTCGTGGAAGCCCATTCCACACCCTCAGGGTCCTGTCAGGAAGTTCTTCCTGGCATCTAAATAGAACCTTGGTTCCCTGAGCTTTGCTCCATTGCAGCACGTTCTGCCTTCCTCTGCAAGGGAGAACAGGTCTCTACCCATCTGCATGTGACATCCCCTCACATACCTGTATGTCGCCAACATATCCCCCCTGAGTCTCCTCTTCTACAGGCTGAAGAGACCCATTTCCTTCAGTCTCGCCTCATACCCCATCCCCTGCAAAACAACCACCAACCTTGTGCAATATGCTGCACTGACTCTAACCTGGCTATATCCTTTCTGTAATGAGGGGCCCAAAACTGAGCACAATACTCCACGCATTCTTAATTGTAAATGTCTCCAATCAAACCCCCTTGGATATGATTATTTTTAAAATCTACTACTAGTCAAGAATAACTGTGTGACTTGGTCTACAGCCTTCTTTGCAACAGATGCCAATTAGATTAGAAATAACTAGGTAGCAGAAGTAGCTACCAATTGCAAAGGAGACGAACATATTTTACTATGTTTGATTGTATTATTTCAGGCCACGACTATTGATTGATTTTTGTACATTTGTTGTGCATTTGTTCTTTGTATTCCATTTTGGGTATTTTATGCTGTTTGTATAAACTGTATGCTGTTTGTGTTAACTGTAATACAAACTGTATTAACTGGACAAAAACAATACATTTGATTGGACATAACATCTCTATCCAAAGTTGATTGAAAGTTTATTTATTTATTTAAAGTTTTTATATGCTGTCCCCATTGCTACATAGCCTCGGGACGGCTCACAACAACAAATAAATAAAACAAATAGAATTACAGTTACAATTAAAATTTGGAAACACACTGGCTGCATAATTAAAACTATAAATATTAAAGATTATTATAATACTGTTTTAATAAAAAGGCCTGGCACTGAAAAACAAATAACAGTGGTGCCAGACAGACCTCTCTGGGTAGCACATTCCACCGATGGGGTGCAACCGCAGAGAAAGCCCTCCTCCAGGTACTTTGCTTCCTGATATCTCTTGCGGAAGGCTCCCAGTGGAGAGCCCCTGCTGCCGATCTCAAGGGGCAGGAGAGCAACTATGTCTGCAGGAGTTCCTTCAGGTATCTGGGTCCCAAGCCAATAAGGGCTTTATAAGTGATTACCAACACCTTGAATTGAGCCCGGACTTTGATGGGAAGCCAATGAAGCTGGTAGAGGACTGGGGTTATATGAGAATAATGCCCAGTCCTCATCAGCAACCTGGCTGCTCTATTCTGCACCATCTGAAGTATCTGGACTCTCTTCAAGGGCAACCCCACGTAGAGCACATTACAGAAATCCAACCAGGAAGTAACCAATGAATGCGTCACTGTCACTAGGAAGTCATCCTCCAGGTAGGGATGCAGCTGATGGATCAGCCAAAGCTGATGGAAAGCGCTCCTCACCACAGCTGACACTTGAGCTTCCAAAGTCAGCTCTGGGTTGAGGAGCACTCCCAAGCTGTGGACTCTGTCCTTTAGAGGGAGGCAACCCCATTCAGGACAAGATCCAAGTCACCTACCCAGGAGTTCACACCACCTACCAGCAGGACCTCCGTCTTGTCTGGATTGAGCTTCAGTTTATTGGCCCTCATCCAGTCCATTACCTCGGCCAGGCACCAGTTCAGTACAGTCACTGCCTCACCTGGATTGGTTGAAAAAAAGAGATAGAGCTGGGTATCATCAGTGTACTTATGATTCTGCAGCCCACACCTCCGGATGACCTCTCCCAGAGGTTTCATGTAGATGTTGAAGAGCAAGAGGGACAGAATAGACCCCTGCAGAACTCCATGGCATAACTGCCATGGCACAGAGGTAAAGTCCCCCAGCACCACCTTCTGGAATCGGCCATCGAGGTAGGAGCGGAACCACTGCCAAGCAGTGCCTCCTACTCCTAGCCCTCTTAGCCTATCCAGAAGGATACCATGGTCGATGGTATCAAAAGCCGCTGAGAGGTCCAGAAGAACCAACAGGGATGCACTCCCCCTGTCTCTCTCTCTGCATAGGTTATCATACAGGGCGACCAAGGCAGAGTCAGTACCATACTCGGGTCTGAAGCTGGACTGAAATGGGTCCAGATAATCAGTCTCATCCAAGAGAGCTTGGAGTTGTCCCACCACAACCCACTCCAACACCTTGTCCAAATATGGGATGTTGGCCACTGGTCTATAATTGGTGGCCATCTCTGGATCCAGAGACACCTTTAGGACCAGTCTGACCACCGCCTCCTTAAAGAGGCATTGATGACCTCCTTCAAAGAGGCACTGATGACCTCCCGGATTCAGGAACCAATCCTGTGTTTGGCTTTGGATAGTAGCCATGATGGGCGGGGTCCAGTACACAGGTGGTGGTACGTACTTGTCCAAGCACCTTGTCCATGTCATCAGGCCGCAATAACTGAAACTCATCCAACAATGTGTGACCAGACGGTAACATTGGCACCTCCCCTAAGGAATCTGAGTCACTAGTGGAGTCCAGTTCGTGACAAATCTGAGCGACTTTCTCCTTGAAGTGCTGGGCAAAGTCATCACAGTGGGTTATCGAGGGTGGTACAGGATCTTTCTTGAGGCCTGGCTGTACCAGCCCCTGTGCCACCCAAAAAAGTTCTGCTGGACGGCACTGTGAGGAGGCAATGGAAGTGGAGAAGAATTTCTCCACCCTCACCGCCACAGCATAGGCCCAATAATGGGCTCTTAAGTGTGTTCAGTCAGATTCATCTCGAGATTTTCTCCACCTATGCTCTAGTCGTCTCCCAAGTTGATAAGCATGTTCCTTTTTTTCTTTATCACAGCTTCAGTTTCTAAGATCTCACACTCCCTTTGTCAAAGCCAACACTCTCCTAAGTTCCCTTCTCCTTTTGCTTCATTTGCGTTTTCTTCTATACTGTCCAACCCGAAAATCTATCATCTGCCTCCAA
>NW_025336162.1:27381-38307 GCF_004798865.1 Varanus komodoensis | reverse complement strand
GGATCTGAGAAATATTGGAAATCAGGAATTCCCTTCCAGTTAAAACTCAAACTGCACAAGAAGGATTCTTCTCAGATCCACAGCAGGAGGGGAAAGGTCTCATTTCTTCTCCAAGGTAACTCTGATCCTATCAATTATTAGCAGATGTGGCTTGTAGTAAATAAATAACTCATGAAAAACCAATCCATAATTAGCATCACGTTGACCCATTTGTTTCTTAGTGCCCCATAACTTAGTGCCCCATAACTTAAAATCAGAGGATAATTCTGTTGAGCTTTAAAGAAGAAGAAGAAAATACTATCAATGTATCATTATTTCCCCTGTAATTATCAAATTACATCTGCTTGAAGCATCTCTGATTCCCTTGAGGGCTCCATTGGCAACTAGAAAAGCACAAAATAATTCTCAGGGATGTTATTAACAGATCCTGTGCCATTCAGAAATGGGGCAAAGTGTAGTCAGTGCCTTATCTATCTTGTTCCTGATGCCTTTCAAGGCTGAATTTTACATAAAGGAAAAGGGGTGGAATTCAAGTTGAGCTACTGAGGTTGCTAATTCAAGCTAGGAAATGAAGTTGGGCTGACAAAGTGGACACATGTGAACCATGGTCCAGGAAAAAATAAGTATGTTAATCTTGTTGTCTTTGATGCTGGTATTGTTGTTGCTGCCTCAGGTGAATTGCACATTTCTTCCTCTTCAATGTTCCATCAATAGCCTTCCTGCTCTTCACAAATATTATCATTCCAGAGAGCTTCTCATTGCTGGCATCCTTTCTCAGGTCTACATTTTTTCCAGTCCATTAGGCTTTGAAAAACATCCCTCTCTGGAGCTGCTTAATGAACTCATGTAAGGAAGTGGTTCTATCTATCCATATATTTCTAGATGGCTTCTAGTTATCTTTCTAGATATGATTATCAGGTAGGAAAATGTTTTGGATAAGATTTACTTTCAGAGTATGGGCATGTTTATAACTTAATCTTTCTCTTCCTTCTTAGACAGGGAGCACAAATATGCATGTGGTAAAGGTAAGATAAAAAAATGTATAAAGCCTGAACAGCTTGCACCATCATAGATGTGTTTGTCATAAGACAAAACCTTCTTATCCTGAGTCAGTGCATACAATGGAACCTACAGCCTAGAATTCCATCCCGTCCCGTCCCATCCCATCCGGAGTTGCCTAGTTTTGTAGTGCTTTCACCAATTCTGAAATTGATGCCATATTCTATTGCATTGCATTTATTGAATTATGAAGTTGCATTCCATCATTCTAATGGCTATGCCATAATTGTGTGCCATAAATTAAAGTAATATCACAGAACACAATATATTTAATAAAAATGCAGTGAATTGATTCCAGATTTGTTCATACTTAGAACTGATCTTTTTAAAGAAATGGACAATTACATTAAATTGTTTGCAATAGGTCTGCAGAAAGTATGGTTAAAATGTAGGGACAATCAGTATGAATGCAAGTAGAACTCAAGAAGGATAGAGATGGAGGACGAAACACATCCACATAATAAAACATGTAGGGAATCTTCCAAGGTAGTCCATTGTAGATTGCGTTGTCATTACCTAGTCTTAATTTAACTAAGGTGTTTTTAACTATAGCAAGACCATATCATCCTCACAAACAAATTCATAGAAGCCTCAGTTTAAGCTGCATGATAATGCATCAGCTTTCACACACTTCTCAATATCATAGTTTAAAAAAAAGTGAAGGAATGCTGTGGAGCACATTGCCAGTAATCCTCATGACTTGAGTCAGTGAATGAGTGGGGTCCCATGGTCTTTCTTACTTGTATTTCTTTAACATGAAACATGAGATATTTCCAGTTCTGTAAAAAAGCCAATAGCTTTGTTTAGATCTGGCTTTCCATGTGTATGTCTACCTGCACTACACTGTAGTTTCCTAAGCTTAGCTAGTGTTTGGAGAAGTCCAGTTGTGGCCATGCCTTTAATCTTCAAAGTACCCTGCACTGTGCTTATATGTCTGATGTGGCTCAGGAATACATATTGAATTAAAATATAGCAGATATATAGTGTGGAAGTAATGTCCTATGAATCAGCATGTAGCTCTTTTTCTAGGGTCCTGACTCATAACTAACAGCACATCTTGGCCTTGGAATATGCAGTAAAGGAGATAAATGGAAGCCCTCTGATTCTGCCAAACATCAATTTGGGCTTTCACATTTATAATAGCTAGTTCAGTGCAAGTTGGACCTATCTTGCAGCAATAGAGCTTCTTTCCACACAGGGCAAATCAAGCCCAAATTGCAAATGTGGCAGCCAAAACACCGTGAAAGCAGCAATTGCAGGACCTGATTCTGAGATTGGTCTCTACATGACAACCATCTTGAACATCTACAAGATACCCCAAGTATGATGTATGCATGGTGTATGGAAATGGAACATCTGAAAGGGTCCTCCTCCTCCTCCTCCCCCCCCTCCTCCTCCTCTAGTACTTCTGATTGTTGGGTTTGGTTGTTTGGTTTGCTTTTTCTAAGATTCTCCTGGAGTTAAAAATATCACCTAGAATCTTGAGAATTGCATAATAACCAATTTCTTAATTTCTGTTTCATTCCCACCCTTATGCCCAGTACAATATTGCTTTCTTTGTGAAGCTTACATGAAGTTTTGGCAACAGTTTTGATAGTTGCATTTATGTGCAGCTTATCTGTATCAATCACCTTTTGCCTAAAACACAAATGAGCAGACCAATAAAGTTGGTATATAAGAAAACATGTATATGTGAACTACGAAAGGAGAGTATTCAATAGGGATATTCCAATGTCCTTCCAACAAATATCATGTCCAATCTAGTTTACTCTTTTCTTTTCTTTTTTGGTATTTATTAAAAAAAAAAAAAAACCTTAGGTTTTTAGACAAGCATTTCCTTTACAGAAAATCCCAGTAACCTTGTTATTGATTTTCCAATTATCTTTCTGCGTTTATCAATTTATTATTGCTTTTGTATTTTGCTTCTCTGTATATCACTCCAATATTTCTTGATGCAGAGTGGCTACTAAATTTTCTAATAAAAATAAACGAAATAACATGAATGAGAGGATATTTTAGATGAAGGGGAATCCAGTTCATCTGTACTCCTACCATGTACGCTGGAGAGATATGCAGACTGGGTGTCCTGTGGCAGCTGGGACACAGATTTCCCTCACTGGTCTTCTTCCAGTCTCCTGGAATGATTTATTCACTCAACTTTAGAAATCACCAACAGTGAGACACTTTTAGTATCTGACTGCATTCAGAAATGCAGACGACATCAGGATTGGATGTATTTGGTCAATGAAAATCCCCATAAACATATGCATATAATATTTTCATTTATTTCTCTGCTTGCTATCTTCAGCTCACTTATGGTTCTGCTCCAACAACAAATGCCAAAGCTCAGGGTATTTTCTTCCACCAGTTGTTTTCAAATAGAGCCCACCAATATCAGGGAATTCTGGAGTTACTGCTGCATTTTCAGTGGACATGGATTGGGGTACTTTATCTGACTGATGACAATGGAAAGAGTTTCCTCCAGGATGTTCTTCCTAACTTGTTCCAAAGAGGTATCTGCTTTCACTGCATATGAAAATTCACAACAATGACTTTTTAAAATGATGTCAATGAAGTGATAGAAGAGGCAGTACAAACATATCGCATTGTCATAAAAAACACTGCTAATGTTGTTGTCTCACATGGTGGAATTCATTCCATGTTAAGTTTGAGAAATACACTGAAATTATCAGGATATGTAGAAATGACAGCAAGGCCAAAAATCTGGATGATGACATCTCAGATGGATTTCACCTCATATTTCATTCAAAGAAGCTGGGACTTAGACTTCCTCCGTGGCTCCATCTCCTTAGCATTGCATGCAAAGGAGATATTTGGACTCCAGAACTTTCTTCAGTCCAGGAGTTCAGCTTCAGAAAATGAGGATGGCTTCATTGGTGACTTCTGGAAGCATGCCTTTAACTGTTCATTGCCAAATTCTGCTTTGTATGGACGCTTTGAGAAAACCTGCACTGGAGAGGAGATGCTGGAGAACCTTCCTGGCTCTGTTTTTGAAACAAGCATGACTGGCTACAGCTACAACATCTATAATGCTGTCTATGCAGTGGCCCATGCTTTGCATGCTCTTTATGCCTCCAAAAGCAGACATGGAGAAATGAATGGAAGAAGATGGACCTTTCTAAGTCAACAGCCATGGCAGGTAACACCCAGGGATGGATTATTTAAACATTTATTGCATTTCTATACCACCCAGTAGGGAAATCTCTCTGGGCACCTTAGAAGAACTAGAATCATAACATACAACATGGTAAGATGCTGTATTACAGTTTCAGTGTTTACAACTGCAGTGTAAAATGACAATACTATCAATCAATGACATCTATATAATATCAGTATAATAAAAACATAATTCAAAACCACAATCTAGCAACAATGAAATAATTGAAAATACTGTATGGGAGATTGGAAAGAGCAAGCAAGCAAGAAATGAAAAAATGCTTGGGAAAATAAAAGGGTACTTGAAAGAAGAACTATGGAGGCACCAAGTGAGCTTCTCTGGGAACCACAACACAACACAATGTAACACAACACACAGTAGTATGGCTTTCCTTAGTCACCACCAACCGTAGAATTCAGGCAGGTACATACAAGAGGAGATGATCCTTCAAGTAACCTGGGCTCATGCTAGTTCAGGCACTGAATGTCCATACCAGTACCTTGAATCAGGTGATGAACTAACAACCACTGTAGATGGAAAAGTGCCAGAATACATACAAGAAAGCAGACCATATTTCCCAGCACTCATAAATGTTTGGTGCCCAGTTTTGCATTGAAGATTGTAATTTCATTTTCTCTCACACTCTTGCTCTTGTTCTTGCTGCCCAATCTTAGATGTATGTGTTTTGCTTGGGTCCAGAAGATTTCTTTCTGATGGAATTTCCTCTGGATCCTAATGGGCAATTTATTTGGGCACCTCGAAGGGTGCCTTGGCCCCCATAAATGCACATCACATTTCCATGAACCTGATGATTAAGAAAGCAAAGATATTAGGTTCAGGGGGAATCAGTGGGTGTAGGTTGGGATATGGAGTGTGTATTTCATCATCCTCAGATGCAAATTGGAAGGATGTAGTAATCATTCCAAGGATGCCTACTACAATATTTCATGGACTTTTTGGTCCCAAGAGCCACATGCAGTGTTTAATCAGAGGCCATATATGTGAATTTACATTTATCAATGCACTGAAAATCGAACATTCACATTCATATCCAACCCACCAGTTCCCCTCTTGAACACACAACAAATCTAAAAACATATCACTGTTCTCTTTATTTATTTATTTATTTATTTGCTCAAGAGAGGTTTTGAAAATGCTGGCTGCTACTTGAAACACTTCTCCCGCAAAGCTCACTTCTCAAAGTGCCCAATCTCCCAGGATTTCCAACCTTTCTTCCACACTTTTTCTGAGGTATTCTCGCATCTTACACTCTGCCACAAGGAACTTTGCAGGGAAACAGGGAGGAAAAAAGAGGGAAATGCTGTAAGACAAGAATTTTTGTTTCCTCCCACAAAGCCCCATTCCTAGACAGGCCCAGGAAGCAAACATGAGGCTTTGATTCATGGAGAAACTGTAGAGTGGCTCTTGAATCATTGGTCCTTTCCACCAAATTGATTTCCCACCAATCGATGAGACACAACTGATTGCAAAACTTACTTAGACATTCTATTACATAGGATGGATGGATGAATGAACCTTACACAATTTCATCGAAGAGGTCAATAGAGGGACGAAGGCCAGTGCCACCAGCCAGCATGCAGGTCCGGTTCAGGTTGCCCCCCCCCCCTGCACAGGTGAGGGAGTGCGGGACTGGCGGGGCTTAGGAAGTGCCCTGCGGACTCAAAGCGCCACCAGCGGCATGGAGAAGCAGAGCTCCAGACAGGAAAAACCTACCCAGCGCTGCAGGAAGGAACTTCGTGCACCACCGCCTGCATGCTGCTCCCCCGCGCTGCAGGAAGGAAGGACATTAGCGCACAAACAGCTGCACACTGCCGCGCTACGACGTGCCGCCGATGGAGGCCAGTACCACCGTCCAGCACGCAGGTCCGGTTCGGGTTGCCCCGCCCCCCCGCACAGGTGAGGGCGTGCAGGAGTGGGCGGGGCTTCGAAAGCGCCCTAAGAACTCAAAGCGCTGCCGCCGGCCAGGGCCGGCAGCCTCAGGCCGGCGGCCAAAGGGTGATGGCCGAAGGGCAGTCACCGCCGTTTGGGTGCCGTTCAGGGGCCGAGCGGGGGGCTGGCCTGGCCAGGGGCTTTTGTTGAAATTAACCCGCCTGCCATTGAATATTAGGGAAGGGGGAAATTTTTTTTCTTTCTTCTCTTCTTTTCTTTTCTTTAACTGCTTTTATAATTTTATTCTGTTTAATCTGTTTTATGGAGTCATCCCTGGCCATGTCGACGTTTATGTTTCCTGGGGAGCGCGTGGGCACTGCCATTGGCGTGGTCATGGGCAATGGACGTAACAGCGGTGGGAGCTTAACGTGTCCGCATAGAAGAAGGAGGGACAGATGGCTGAAACCTGTCCCTCTTTCTGGTTCTTCCCCCAGCCAGAGGGTGCCAGGTAGCCTTGTCAACCACCCCTCAGGCCTGACGGTGCTGCTGCTCAATGCCAGGTCGGTCAATAATAAATCTTCCCTCATCCATGACTTGATTGTGGAGGACGGGGCCAACATAGCTTGCATAACGGAGACCTGGGTGGGAGAGGTGGGGGATGTTGCCCTCTCTCAACTGTGCCCACCCGGGTATCTGGTTCAGCACTGTTCATGCCCAGAGGGGAGGGGGGTCACTTTGGTTTACCGAGCCTCCATCTCTCTCACGGGACTTCCGGTCCCTTTGAGGCCAGGGCTGGTGTGCCTCTACTTGGTGTTGGGCGAATGAGACAGATTGGGGATTCCGTTGGTGTACTGAGCACCCTTCTGCCCAACAGTCTCCCTATCTGAGCTGACAGAGACCGTCTTAGACCTGGTGTTGAGGACCCGTAGGATGTTGGTCCTGGGGGACTTCAATCTCCATGCTGAGTCTGGTCTAACCGGGGCGGCTCACGACTTCATGGGCTCCATGACAGCCATGGGGCTGTCTCAACATGTCACCGGCCCAACCCATGAACGTGGACACACTCTGGACCTGGTTTTCTCGATGGGGCAGGAAGAGGGTGACCTGAGGGTGAGAAATTTATGTTTGACTCCCCTGTCATGGTCAGATTACTTCCTAGTGAGGTTTGTGCTCGAGAGTGGCCTCTCCCTCTGTAAGGGTGTGGATCCGATGGTGTGGATCCACCCCCGGAGCCGGATGGATCCGGACGGATTCCTGAAAGCCCTGGGGGAGTTTCTGGCTGACAAGACTGGTGCTCCTGTTGAGGCTCTGGTTGAACTGTGGAACGGAGAGATGACCAGGGCTGTGGACACGATCACTCCCAAGCGTCCTCTCCCACCAGGCAGAGCCTGCTCTTCCCCTTGGTATACACCTGAATTGCAGGCGATGAAGCAGGTTGGGACACGGCTAGAGCATAGGTGGAGGAAATCACGGGATGAATCTGAGTGAACACACTTGAGAGCCCACTATCGGGCCTATGCTGTGGCGGTGAAAGTGGCAAAAAAGAAGTATTATTTTCCGCTTCCATTGCCTTCTCACAATGCCTTCTGGCAGAGCTTTTTCGAGTGGTGCAAGGCCTGGTTCGCCCGGGTTCTAAGGAAGATCCGGTTCCACCCTCAAAGGCCTGCTGTGACAACTTTGCCAGGCATTTCAGGGAGAAAATCGCTCAGATTCATCACGAGCTGGACTACACTAATGAATCAGAGGTTTCTGGGGAGACGTCAATGCTGCCGTCTGGTCCAGAATTATTGGATGAATTTCAGTTATTGCGGCCCGATGATGTGGAAAAGGTGCTTGGATGAGTACGTCCCACCACTTGCCTATTGGACCCTTGCCCTTCTTGGTTAATAGATTATTCCAAGCACGGGATTGGGACCTGGATCTTGGAAGTGGTTAATGCTTCTCTGAGGGAGGGTCGGGTGCCTGCCCCTTTAAAGGAGGCGGTAGTCCAACCGGTCCTGAAGAAAACGTCACTGGATCCAGAGATGGCCACTAACTATAGACCAGTGGCCAACATCCCGTTTCTGGGCAAGGTGTTAGAGTGGGTAGTGGCAGGACAACTCCAAGCACTCTTGGATGAAACTGATTATCTGGACCCATTTCAGTCCGGCTTCAGACCCAGGTACGGTACTCAATCTGCCTTGGTCGCCCTGTACGATGACCTGTTCAGGGAGAAGGAGAGGGGGAGTGTGTCCCTGTTGGTTCTTCTGGACCTCTCAGCAGCTTTCGATACCATCAACCATGGTATCCTTCTGGATAGGCTAGCGGGACTGGGGATCCGAGGCACTGCTTTGCAGTGGTTCCACTCCTATCTCAATGGCCGATTCCAGAAGGAAGTGCTGGGGGACTATGGATCTACGCCATACTACCCTTTGTCCCCTTTGCTGTTTAATATCTATATGAAACCACTGGGAGAGGTCATCAGGAGGTGTGGGCTGCGGAATCATCAGTATGCTGATGATACCCAGCTCTACCTCTCATTTTCCACTAATCCAGGTGAGGCAGTGGCTGTGCTGAACCGGTGCTTGGCCGAGGTAATGGGCTGGATTTGAGCCAATAAACTGAAGCTCAATCCAGACAAGACGGAGGTCCTGTTGGTTGGCAGATTGGGCTTTGGAGAGGGTGGATTTGACCTGGTCCTGAATAGGGTTGCACTCCCTCTTAGGGACAAGATCCACAGCTTAGGAGTACTCCTCGACCCAGAGCTTTCATTGGAAGCTCAGGTGACAGCGGTGGCGAGGAGCGCTTTCCTTCAGCATCGGCTGATTAATCAGCTGCGCCCTTACCTGGAGTATGACTGCCTGGTGACGGTGACACAAGTACTGGTGACTTCCCGCCTTGACTTCTGTAATGCGCTTTACTTGGGGCTTCCCCTGAAGATGGTACGGATACTTCAATTGGTTCAAAATAGAGCTGCCAGGTTGCTTACGGGGACGGGGCATTATGTTCACATGACTCCAGTCCTCCGACAGCTTCACTGACTCCCCATTGAAGTCCGGGCCCAATTCAAGGTGTTGGTTATGAACTATAAAGCCCTAAACAGCTTGGGACCTGGTTACCTGAAGGAGCGCTTACATCCTTATATGCCCGACTGCCCCTTGAGATCTGCGGGAGAGGCTCTTCTCCGGGAGACCTCCGGGAAAGAAATTAGGAGGGTAGGTACTCGGAGAAGGGCTTTCTAAGCGGGGGTGCCCAATCTATGGAATGTGCTCCCAAGAGAGGTCCGCCTGGTGCCGTCATTATTTGTTTTTCGGCACCAGGTGAAGACCTTTTTATTTAAACGTCATTTTAATTGTTAACAATATTTACTTATTTATCTGGCCAGGGCGACTTCTTTTCTCTTCTTTTTTTTTTCCTTTTATAACTTTTCTTTTATAACTTCTTTTATATCATTTTTTTTATTTTTTTATATTATTAATTTTAATTTTATATTGTTATTTTTGTATTGTATTGTATTTAATTGTGTTGTAAGCCACCCCAAGTCTTCAGCAAGGGGCGGCATAGAAATGTTCTAATAATACGAAGAAAAATAAAGGTTATTGGAAGGGAAAATACATAGATCTGAGACATGATGCTACCAATTATGTGGTCTCCTGTGTGGTACTGCTTGTGAAGAATTGGAAGAGGCTCACTGATGCTGCATGTAGCATCCAGAAGCTTGCCCATCACCTGCTGGAAAAGCAAGGATGCCAGTGCTGTTGTCCAGAAGGAACAGATATTTGTTGTGCAAGGCTTCACCAGTGCCCACATGATCTTTCAAGCAGTGCTCTGCTGAGGAACACAGCTTGACCTAAATGGACAATTGGGTGGTGCAGGGCTCCGGATTGCATGCAAAACTTTGAGTGAGCATTCTAGCACCAGCTAGAATGGTCTATGAGACACAAATCACATCTTTCACCCTTTCTTGTGTTATGTTTGGCAGCACAGATATGTTGAGAGTTGCAGATGCACTAGAAGTACTCAAGGCTCAATTGACAGTCACAGTTGATTTTATTACCTGTTCTTAATTACAGGATCCATGCCATGTTGAATGAGAAAACATCTTTACTAGCTGATGCCTGACAGGGAGAGAAAGTCATCAGAAACATAAGGCCTCAAGGAGAGAAATACAGAATCGATTTCAGCTGTGGGAATCCATTAGATTCCCTGGGCCCAGCTCCCCAGATTCAAGTCCATATTGTGAGAGACCTGAGTCAAGGTTTCTGCTCAGTGCATCCCATGTTCCCAAGTGCCTGGAGTGCTCCCCTCCCCTCCCCTCCTTGCCTTAGACTCAAAATTGCAGACAATTATTCGGAGTGCAGAACTTTGACACTTCACAGGTAACAAAACAGGAACTCTAATAGCCTTCTAGGAAGCAAAAGTTTCCAGTTGAATGCAAACTGGAAACTCCCCCCCCCCCAGTCCCTCCATCAAAGTTATGCTACCCTCAAGATGGCTATCACTGGTGGAGATCAAGTCTGTGGGATGTACAGAAGTCATCCAACTTGGTAGCTCATCTCTGGATGCCTCATCATGGTATCAGGGACAAGGTGAGGTGTCTTCTCCTGAAACCCCTCCCATCTTTGCCAAAACAGGCCTGTTTTCACAGTCAACATGGGAAAGCATGGGCAGCAACCTTGATGGAACTTCAAAGACTTCTGCCTCTCCTCCTAAGTCTCTTCCCGTTATCGGGAAAGTCCTTAACAGAAATTGAAATATCAGAGTAATTCTTCTGGGAGGTCAGCAAAGCATGAATAATGTTGGCCGTATGTAAAGGCAAT
>NW_025336162.1:14703-27281 GCF_004798865.1 Varanus komodoensis | reverse complement strand
TTCACCTATACCATTTAAATATATTTTTATCACAGTCTGAAAGCCTAATTTCACCCTAATGAGAAAAATGAGGATCTGGGATTTTTTTCTCTATTAATTAAGAAAACGTGCATTGCTCAAGCATCTTTGCAATACTACTTCATCAGAACTTGCATTTGGTTTAGGAAAGCTCTACTGATTTCTGTTACCATTATTGCTGTCACTAAATATTTTTGAACAAAATTTTCAACAGAACTGAAATATATATGTCGGCATCTGAACATGACTATAAGCACAGTATGTTCCTTTAGTTACCTGTCTGGTTGGAAATTTTCCCTTCTGGACAGGGGAGGCAGTCATAGCAGCAAAAAGGCCTGCCTTCCTTCTTGATCCTGCTGTAACCCAAACGACAATTTTCATTACATCGTGAAAGAGGCTGTGCCTGCCAACCATGGGATGAAGACAATGATAGATGATGTTGATGACCAGCACAGCTGTTACAATCAAATTAAGATCCTTCAGTAAGTTGAGCATTGTCAACACAAAGGCAATTACTATCTAATGGCAATAGCCCAAACTATCCCTTTCCAGATGTGTCGAACTGCAACATCTGTGATCCTTGGAAATGCTTGTGAAAAATTGTTGGAGATGCTGTCTGACTTCTACAGGATGCCAGTGTTGGAATGGTTCCTACTCACATGGAGGCCTTTTTGTGACCATACACATGCTTAAAGTCCTCTGTAATTCAGGCACTCATCTTTGGGCTGAAATTTGAAGTGTCACTTTGTATAAGGGGCTAAAAGCATGGCTCCATTAAAGTTTATGTGACTGGAAATCACTTTCCTCCCTTCTTGATCCTACAGAAATCCTTTTGTTACTACTATAGTGATTATTATATGGAGAAAAGGAGAAAAGGAGAAAGGGAATTATTTCCCTTTCAGAACTCTGCATGAAAAGTGTGCAGTATTTCACTGGTTCATGTGATGGCAGCTGAGTTTAGAACTAAGGAATGTAGACAAGGAGAAGGACACTGTGTGACCAGCAGAACTGTCTTATGCTATGCTGACCAATACGATGCAGAACTAAGCAAGCTATTTAAGACAGCTAAGAGCTGCGCCAGGCTAGGATGGGAAATCTTATACTTTTCACATGATTTAACTTCATTTCCCAGACCACTGGCCTTGCTGATGGCTCCAGGATGTGTTTATCATTAGTGCCATGGGGACATTATGTATCTCTGCAAATTGCATATTTGGATCTTCCTTCCTTCCTTCCTTCCTTCCTTCCTTCCTTCCTTCCTTCCTTCCTTCCTTCTTGTGTATTCATGAGCATGCGAGGATGCAGATGAGTGGTTGGCAGTTCCAAATTTTACTAGGTCATAATTTACTAGGAACTCTTTCACTGAACTTTGTGGGAATGGAAGAAAGGATTTGTGTAGAGACAACTCTTACAGTGGCACCAGAATTAGCTGTGAAAAAGTTGTCATTTCAGAAGGAAGGAAGGAAGGAAGGAAGGAAGGAAGGAGAGCAAGCAAGGAGACAAGCATGCAAACATGCAAGCAAGCTATCAAAATATAAAGGGTCAAAGCACAAAGACCCTGCACCTATTTTCCTTTCCCCCCATAAATATGGTGGACCTAATCATTTCATAAGGTGATACTCATAGC
This sequence comes from Varanus komodoensis, assembly GCF_004798865.1. NCBI lineage: Eukaryota > Metazoa > Chordata > Lepidosauria > Squamata > Varanidae > Varanus > Varanus komodoensis. The sequence goes on along the minus strand of NW_025336162.1, from coordinate 25,636 downwards.
TAGAGATGTATATGGAAGGTATACAAAATGCAACTGGAGTTGGTCCTCCAGGTCCCACTTTACTAGAACTGCACTGGTGCTGACTTGCTATGGTTTATGTTGAGCCAGCTTGTGGTCTTCTGTTTCTAATGATTCATGCACTTAAACTTTCAGACAAACAAATTAAGGGAATTTGTACAAATTTACATCATTGGCACAAATCAGCACCTGGAATGTACATGTTTTTCTTCCAGTTTGCATAATTTGCATGAGGGCTGCATACCTTTCAGGTGTTGAGCTGCACAGATGCTATTTTCTGTAAACTGTGTCACATGCCATGAATGATGCCATTGGTGTACATTGGTGCCAATTGCATAGGGTTATTGAAATGGCTCAAAGGAGCAGATGTCTGCATTTTCGTCAGTGTAAGTGGATGTGGAGCAAACACCAAGCAGGACTTGAAACACCTAATCTCCCTCCCTCCCTCTCTCCCTCCCTCACACACACTCACACACACACACATTCACACTCAATTAACCAATCCTCCATTCCCCAATCCTCTTTCATTTCCACTTATTTATTTTATTTATTTATTAAATAAAAGGTGAATATATCCATTCTACTTATATTCACCTTTCCATTCATTCATTGGCAGATCCATTCTATTTCCTTCCTCACACCATATTTTCCTCCTACACTCTCGTACCTCCTTTTCTCTCACCCTCTCTCTCATTTTCCTTTCTCTCCCTTGCAGCCATTACTTGCTCATCACACATGCTTCATGTTGCAATTAAGCTTTCTTTAAAAAATAAGCAACTAGAGTTTACAGAGCTGGGAGATTTTGGTTCCCCTAAGTCAATTATTTATTTTATTTATTTAAAACATTTCTATGCTGCCCCCATTGCAACAAAGCCTCAGGGCAGCTCACAACAAAAACAAAAACAAACAAAATCATACAAAAATGTATACACTAAAAATATTAAAACTCAGTGCATCTTGGCTTAATTTTTTTTAAAAATTCTACATAATAAAATAACACTTAAAATAAGTTTTAAATAAAAAGGTCTTAGCCTGGTGCCGAAAAACAAATAATGACGGCACCAGGCGGACCTCTCTGGGGAGCACATTCAATAGGTGGGGTGCCACCGCAGAGAAAGTCCTCCTCTGAGTACTCACCCTCCTAATATCATTCACAGAGGGTTCCCGGAGAAGGGCATCTGTTGCTGATCTCAAGGGCTAATCAGATCTAAACAGTGACCAATTTCTTGAAATTTCATTAAATGACCAAAGAATGCAGACCAATTAATTTCTGGAAACTACCTGGTTAAATCTTCTGGGCCAGACTATGGCTTCATCCCATATGCTGAATTCTTTACCCAGAGGAGCATTGAAGTATATTCTTCCAACTTTGAGTCGAATAAAGGACAAGTTTGGGAATGTGACCCAGTTGATAATATCAAATCCACCATCTAACTCTCCATTTTGATCAAAGGAAACTTTTTCTCCAGCACTATTATTAAATGAGATGCTTCTCAGAAAGTAGTGAAGCTAATAAAGAAAAAAGAAAAAAAAAAGGAATGTGAGTTGTCAAGGGGAATGATAATTCCTTTTGAGAAACAATTATTTTAGTTAGCATTATTTCTTCAGACCCTTCTATCTGCCTATTTCCCAACCTTTCCCTATTCTTTTTTTTTTGGGGGGGTGCTTTTTTGATGGGCACAATTGTGTAGAGCTGGGCCTATGTACAGTTTTGCCTTGATGAGACCTAGTGAATTATGTGAACCACTTCAGTGTTTCCCTTCATGACTGCTGTACAGAAAGAAATTGGCAAGGCTGAGACTACATGGGCATTGCAAAGAGGCAGACATGCTCCCATGCACTGTTGTGAATGAATGACTGAGCAAAAATAATAAAAAAACAAGAAGAAATGGTTGTTAACTCATTTGCATACTTCCAAAGCATGGGGGAGAAGAAGGGAGAAAGATGGCCTGCTGTGTTAGTACTGGTGAAGGAGACATTACTGGGAAGAGAAGAAGGGAGAGAAAGGTAGAACTAGAGGAATCATAAAGAAAGGCATGGGCTTTTTGCCATTCTAGCCAGGTATCTCTGTAGCTCCTTGAAAAAATCCACATGGCTTTGTTTGGACATCACAACAAGCAATGCTGACATTAACAAGACTCAAAATTGACTGTGTCTCATCATGTCATGCAAATCCATTCATTTCTCACCTACTGCTTCATCCAGCTGTCCATATCTGTGACATAACCATTTAATAGTTCACAACCCCATTTGAAATAGAATTGATCTAATAATTTTACATACATCTGGCTAGATGCATTTACACAATATTAACTTTAAAAATATCCAACAGAACTAACATGATGAGTTAAATGTTGTTTCATATAATCAACATTTGTTGTTTCATTCATTAGATACTAACCAGCCTTAGCAGAAATATGATTTCCTACACAGTTTAGATTCTTTTAGTTCCTCTTTTAGATTCTCTTTAAGGTGTGTGCCGGACTTCATGCTCAGGACTTTACCTTCCATGGCTGCTCATGCAGATGAGACAGTCTCATTTCATTTATTGTTTCACTGTGTTTGACTTTCGAGGATGAGCGTATGGCCTGTAAACCATGTGCCACAGCATAGACTGCATTGTAGATGCTGTAACTGTAGCCAGTCATTCGCATTTCAAAAACAGATGCAGGAAGCTTTTCCAGTTTCTCCCCTCCACTGCAAGTTGCCCCTTCTTCTTTCTCTTTCAAAGAGTTGGGGAAGGAACAGTCAAAGGCCTCTTCCCAGAAGACCCTGATAAACCCATCTTCTTTCACCAAGGTGGGGTTTCTCATTTGAAGAAATTGCTGGAACCCTGAAACTTCCTCTGAATGAGCTGTGAATGATATAGCACCATGGAGAAAATCTATATCAAAAGCCTTTTGAAAAGGAATTGATGCAAAATCCATCTGGGCAGTCATAAACAATATTTTAGTGTTTTCTTTCATTGACAAATTCTCATAATTTGACAAGATAGGAGCCATTCTAAGAAGTATCATGTCCTCAATTTCTCCATGAACAATCACTGCATTAGCAGGACTTCTCAGAAAAACACTGAATACTTTGATCCCATCTGTAAACATATCTGCAATATTGTTTGAATAACTTATTCCTGGGAATCTTTGTATGAATTCAAAGCATATGCCATTCTGAGAAAGCATAGGAAGCACATGATGCATAAACATCTCTCCATTGTCTGTATTTGATGACATCACCCCAATCCATGTCCAGCTGAAATGAAGCAGTAACTGAAGAATCCCTTTATATTGATGTTCCACATCTGGGAACATCTGATAGTAGAAAGCAGCCTGATTTTTGTTATGTTTCTCTGGAGCAGAGGCATATATAAGCTAACCAAAAGCAGTACAAAGGAAAAGAGAAGGTTTATCTTGAGGCTGTGTGGAAGAATACACTTTTGGAGCACAGATGAGGAGTGTTACAGTCAAATGGCATTCCCTAAATGATAACCAAGAGACATTCTAGATTTCAAATTCATATTATTGATCAATCAAGAGGTTTCAAGAATTTCTAGAACTCCTGTGGTTTCAGTGAATTTTCTCACCACCCACACACAAATAGGTTCATTTCATTCCATGTTTTGTATGAGTTTGTATAAGAATGGGTGAAGCCCTCAGTTTCTCATTTCCCCCATATTAGATTACATCTATTTCATCTATTTTCACCCCAAATTTCTATTGTATATCCAGTTTTGTATGGACCAAAATTTCTATTGTATATCCAGTTTTGTACAAACCAAATAAGTCATTCTAAAATGAGTCACTTTAGAAAATACCTTTTGGTGTGTATGTACTTTTGTTTTGAGTGTGGGGGGTTTTTTTGGGGGGTGGGGGGAGAAATAGTCCCATTTCCTGTGCATTTCTATGATAGAAGCCCTGAAATGGAGAGATGAGACAACACAGAAAATTGTCCTAATGCACTAATGTTCTGAATGGAAGAAAAGCTGTATCATTCTGTATATACTGGACCTTAACTAGTTAATTATATATTCTGTAATTGCTGAAACAGCAACTAGTTGGCAGTGAATAGAGAAAGTAAGAGCTCAAATAAAAGAAAAGCTTGCTTAAAAAAAGGGTGAACTTGCAATCTGAAAACAAGGAAACTGTTATCACTGAGAATTAGTAGGATGAAACCTTTGATTGGAAAACAACCATTGAATGATATACCTTGTTTAAAAGGAATATCGGTAACAGAGAGGGGTCAGGAGTAGTTGGTGAGTGGCTATCCCAAGCATAAACTGATCATGAAACTGAAATGATAGTTTATGATCATTTGGCCTGATTCAAAATTCACATGAAATTCTCTTATCAATGATCATGCACTTGAGTATGATGCGTCTCTGAACAGTTGAGTTTCACTGGTCTACATTTCTCAATATGGTTTTGACATTTCACTAACAAACTGTCCTGTTTATTTCAATCACTATACTTTCCATTTCCAAAATGGAAAAACAGCTTAGTGAAGGCAAGGAATGGAGCAAAGGACTCATTGAATTCACATGGTCCATTGTACCTGTGGAACCTTGTAGATGTGCAAGATGGTTGTCATGTGGAAAAAGACTTCTGAGCCAGGTCCTCCAATGACTGCTGCTGGAATGGTCTGGGCATCACACTTGTAGTTAGGAACAAGTTTACCCTTTGTAGAGAACACCTCCACAGAGGCGTGATAGGTCCAACTTGGTGAGAAATGGCTGTTACAGATATGGAAGCCCAAGGTGACATTGGGTAGAATCTGAGGATTTTCATTGATTTCTTTTATGGCAAATCCGAAGGCCAGGATGTGCTGGTAGAGATGAGTGATGAACCTGGAATTACAGTTCCATGTCATAATTGGTTCAATAAATAGAACACCCTCCAGTTCAATGCATTGTTCAGAGTAGAGCCACATCATAGAACTATGAAGAAATATCGATACTCACAGTTGTGATTTTGTTATTTGTGTTCACAAATCCATCCTGAAAAATCTTAGCAGATATATGCTTCTGAAATTTTTATAATCCACATTTCTCATAAAATAATAGCATTTATCTCCAGAATTTGGCTTTTTGAATTACTTTGTCTCCAAATGGTGGCAACCATATCCTGAATTCAACATTGCAATTTTCTCAGGCTCTGATCATTTCAGATTTTGCCTAACAAGAACTGTGTATTCACCATCACCTGTTTTGAATTACTGGACTTTTTTGCCTCTATACATCCCCTATGTCCATATTTTAAGAACGTAACAGTAAAGCCACTAGTAACAGTTTTAATTTTATATTACAGATCATCATGCATTCATAAAAACAATCCTGCTCTTGAACAAGGTGTAAGTAATCACATGCAGTGTTGCATTAAAAGAACCAGTGCTTTATTCATCTCCACTGCTGCAGTGGAAAGTTCAGCACCAGCTAGAATAAGTGGGACCCCCCCACCCCAAAAGTCCCAGATTGCCCTCACCTATCTTATAAAAAAAAAATTGACCAGCATATTATTTTGGAAGAAAGATTTTAAAGATTTTTATATGCAATTTAGATTCTCCCCATTTATCATTTTCAAACACTGATTTAGATTCATCCCGAACATTAAACATTTTCCAAACTTAAATTCAATCTATCCTGTATCTTTTGTATACCCTTCTTTGAATACATGTATTTTTGTTTGTGAGTTTGCCTATTATAGTCAGTTTACTAGCATAATTCCTTGTATGAGTTTCTGTTATTTTCACTAAGATCCACATGTTTGTCTTCACGTTCTCCTCATATTACCTATTAAAGCAGTTTTTACTTGGAAAATTCAATTGCAACATCTTGAAAATGGTGATTTTTGAAAGAAAAACAAAACCAAACCAGGTCAATTCACATGAACACAAAAACCATATGAATGTATTACCATTCCTAATTAGATGAACCATAAAATAATTGGTGCAATATATTAGTCATGTTCTGCCAGTCTAATAATTGATTGATTGATTGATTGATTAAGTAATTAAGTCATTCTGATGGTCCTTCAAGAATTTCTGGTCAAAATACCTAACAGTGACTTATAAATAGTTCAAAGCCAGGGTATAATTTTATCACTGTTGTACTGTGGGGGAATTTTTAACACTTCCTGGACTGCCACAGAGCAATAGCAGGAGAAGTATGTTGGGATTTATTTCTGTGTAGCAGAACTAAGGACAACTCTCGGTCCAAGCTACAGATGTCAAATTGTATCCACTTCTCTTGCTGAAAGACACTGGTCATCTTAGCAGCAGCATGTAATCATATTGTATCTCTCAGGACTTAGACAGGAGTCTTGCTTTTAAGCAATTCCAACTGACAAGGATCTTATTGATATGCATTTCAGTTATAATGAACCTTTCTCACTTTCTATTCTATCACCAATTCTATAAGCATCCCCAGCTTTGCTAAAACTTGTTGTAAGAGTGGTATAAAAATGAAACAAAAATAATTAGCTTATTCTAGAATTAATAATAAATATAACTTCTCAGCCCCTGTGTTCTTTCCAATGGGTTGGGTGGAAATGGATTAGCAACAGAGAATTTGTTCCATGTAACCAAGAATTTCTTGAACAATCTCCTTGGAGAAAGTGTGGCTGCTACGCTACAAAAGAAACCACAGTTTGGGAGAGGGAGAGAGAGAGGATGGGGATGGGGATGGTCACAGCAATGATGGAGGAGGAGGAGAGCAAAAGGAATCTAACAGTGATGGGGAGAGATGGAAATGAAACAGCAATCAAAGGAGCAGACCTGCCTTCAACATTTATGCATGATGCATATGTCTTAAAAGTCATATCAAAACCAAAAAACATCTTACACAATGTCATCGAGGAGATCAAGAGAAGGACACTTTTGGAAGTCTATCAGATTGGAGAATATGAAGATCTGAGACATAATGCCAGCAATGATGATGTCTCCTGGATGGTAATGCTTGTGAAGAATTGGAAGAGGCTCACTAATGCTGCATTTAATATTAGGAATCTTACACGCCACCTGATGGAAAAGCACAAACACCAGTGTTAGGAAAGCCATTGTCTTGTAATTCAATTAATCTGTCCCCACTTGCATTTCCCTGACTCCTAAGCTCATTAGCATGGTCTAACTTAAATAGCCACTCAGTTGGTGCAGGGCTTCGACTGCTCAGACAATATTATCAGTGACTAAACCGACAGAGCTCTGATTATCTCTAGCCCTGGATGGGAATGCTCAATGAAATTTTGATAATATCCTTCATTTTGTCTTGCTTTATGTCGAGTGCTGCACCTCCCCGGAGACTTGTTGAAGTAGAAGTAATCTCAGTTCAAGTGATGGCTACAATTGAGATAATTACCTATTCAGAATTGAAGGCCCATGAAATGCCAGACAAGAAGCATGTTTATCAACTCTTCAGTGGGGTAGCAAGAGATGCGGAAGGGATTCAATGACAATGAGAGAAGCTTTCAGAAAAAAATGAGGCCTTGAGAAGAACTTCTATCCGTCTTCTATCCGTCTTCTACAGAATGTAACTGTAATTTCTGTAATTAGAAACATTGTACAAACTTGTAGAGTGCTATAGTCCATTCAGAAAGTAACATAAATTCATGACACTTCCCGTGCATCAGTGAAACTGCTGGACCTGGGAGATCCAGATTCTAGTCCCCACTCAACTAAAAAGTTCATTGGGTGACTTCGGACTAGTCACAAACTATCAGGCAAACCCTAATCACAGGGCTGTAGTTGAGAGAATAAAATGGAGCCATGTAAGCCAAATTGGCTTCCTCTCAAAAGAAAAAATAGGTGAGATATGAATGCAATATAATATAAAATATGGACACAACCTAGTTAGGTTTATCTGGATGCTGGATTCAACCCCCTCCCCCGGCCCCTTCCCTATTCACTTTTGTAGTTTTGGCATGCATAAGGGTACACTGAGACTACTCAGTTGTTAAAGCTTTCTTTCTCCTTTAATATAAATACCCTTCCAGTAAATGCTTTAAATTTTGTGATTTAAAATGTGTAACTTTTTTTGTATTTACCTATTGTGCTAATCCAGAAATCATGGGGCACTTTTTCAAAGGATCAAGATACACTATGTCCATAGCATGCTCAAAGTCCATCAGGGAGGTTACCCAATCAAAAAATCAAATCAGGTTAGTCTGGCAGGATTTGCTCTCAAGGAACAAAGAACTCCTGTTCTTTTACATTTGAAACAATCGGGTTTTACTATTTAGGAGAACAGTGGCTCTGAGGGAACCCTTCCATGAAATGCATCCAAGGAAGAAAGATTTGTCATGATATAGGATCTGTGGGGGTGAAAACATGTCTGTTCTAATTGCCTTAGGGCTCTGACAGCCACGGGGCTATGCTTTCCACAACTTATGACACACTGTACTGTACTGATTGAGAGTAGGTAAGCCATTGCTTAGGCTGGAGGCCAAATACAGCCCTCCTACATCTGATTAAGTGCCTCCAATGTTTCTCAGATGACCACACCCATGCTCCTGCCACCAAATGAATTGTGCTTTTCCAGGTTATGTGCAGGAGTCCCCCTCATTCTGTATGTTGCAAAGTCTCACTTCTGACTTAGTCACTAGCAGCCAATGTTTTAACCAACAATCAGCAAAGGTTTTATTTCCCCCCATCATCCATTCTATTCCATTCATCCGAGCATTTGTGAGCTTCTCTTCTGAGCCCACTGATAGGATTTCCATGTATGCTCCTGGACCTCTGATAGCACAGCAGTCAACCCAAAAGGTGGCTGCAGTTGCCACAGAAGATGGACAGTGCTTGAGCAGCAATTGTGAAGGGAGGCTTTCCTGAGAAGCCCATCACTACTGGCCTTCTTCAAATGGTAGCTGTTTCTGGCATGTCAGTGGACATTGCTTCTGCATACATTGGGCATGATCACCAGGAACTTGAACTAGGGGTGGTTATGAAATGGTCAGATTCAGGAGAGCCACGGCCAAGTAGTCTAGCAGAACTCCATCCTGGACAGATTCTGGACACATCCTTATCCAATCCCTAAATCTACACAAACTGCATCTTTGATGGTTCATGATTCTTTTTCTGATGCCAAAAATGATTTCTCAGTGTTTCTATATTATTCCCCATTGCCTTCGTCTTTGAACTGTCAGGAAATCTCAGTTTATCAGAACAGGACAATGTATGCTTGGATCCAAAGAGAAAGCATCACTCTTGAACCTCAGTTTATTGGCATGTCACCCAGGAATCCCCAGTGCTGTCTTCTTTTCCCAGGTGGGTGGAGCTAGGCTAAAGTTTCTAGTCCATTTGAGTGGAGAGGAGCAAGGGCACTGCTGCCAGATTTTATATTAAAGGGAATGCAAAAGCATATATTTTTATTTGAGAATTCATTTGTACTTTCCTATCATCACCCATTCATAATCTCATCACTGCCCTAAAACTGTGTACCTGACCCACAACATCAATAACAACAAAAAGTGTTGCCTGTGCTTTGGAAGCTTGCAGCCAGTGCGGTATACTGGCTGCCTGGCAGCACTGTTATATTAGTCTCTGTCAGAGGAGTCCCTGGGTAACCTGCCAATAAACTGCTGAGAATTGAGCACAGATATTCCATGTGGATCTGAGTGTACATTTTATTTTATTTATTTATTTATTAAAACATTTTCCTGGTTCTGTGATTCTGAGACTTCCGGACAAAGTACATAGAGTTTATGCCACATACAGCATGCTTTGGAAAGAATTTCTGAGTAGAACTGATTATAAGAATCCCATATTCATCTTGGTCTGGTGTGTACCCCCCACCCCTCTACACCTGAAATTAAGAGTGTGGCAAGCATTGATTAAGTACTATTTAATGACAATCTCTTCAGTTTTGGGGAAGAAAGAAAAATGGGGACCTTAGGATGAATAAATTACAAGATGGCCATGGCAACTTCTGGGGGTGAAGGACTCCTGTATTGCAAGACCACAAATCACGGGAAGTAACATAATAGCGCTTCTCATGGTTAAAACTAAAAACACATGTTAGGACTATTGGGAAATGATAGCTGTGGGGAAATTTGTGTATGGACTGAACTCAAATGCAACATCTACAGAAAACTATATTATGTTGTTGTTTCTCCTTCTCAGCTGTTTCTTGTTGTTCAGCTCAGGTCTCAATACAATGATATAGCATTTGGGTAAAAAGATAAAAATGAGCAAGCCTGCACTGGAGGCGATGATTGAGAAGGCCTCCACGGCCACCATCTCTTTCCCCTTTGTGCTCAGGTAGGTGGGAACAAAGGACGCCCACACACTGCAGAAGACCAACATGCTGAAGGTGATGAATTTGGCTTCATTAAAAGTGTCCGGCAACTTCCTGGCTTGGAAAGCCACCATGAAGCTGACAATGGCCAGGAATCCCATATAGCCCAGCACACAGTAGAACATGGTGACGGACCCTTCATTACATTCCCAGATGATTTCTCGATGCATAGTGTACATGTTGAAGTGAGGGAATGGAGGAGAGGTAGACAGCCACACAGTACAAATAGCTGCCTGTACAAGAAAGCATGAAACCACCACTGATGCTACCAGCCTTTTCCCCACCCACTTCCTCATGCTGGACCCTGGCTTGGTGGCCATGAAAGCCAGAACCACCATGATGGTTTTGGCCAAGATGCAGGAAACCGCCACAGAGAAGATGATGCCAAAAGCAGTTTGTCGAAGGAGACAAGAGAGTTTCACGGGTCTCCCAATGAACAGGAATGTAGAAAAGAAGGAGAACATGAGGGAAAGGAGCAAAGTGTAGGTGAGGCTCTGGTTGTTGGCTTTGATGATGGGTGTGGCTCTGTATTTAAGGAAAATCCAAAGCACCAGAGCAGTGATGAAAGAGAAGGTAAGAGTGAATGTGGACAAAGTGATCCCCAAAGGTTCTTCATAAGACAAGAAAATGACCTCT
>NW_025336162.1:13332-14621 GCF_004798865.1 Varanus komodoensis | reverse complement strand
GATGAGGATTGCAATATTATACTAGCCAAATTCATTACTTGGAATATGTGAGGATATGCTGGGGAGTCCTCTTTTGGCTCCATTTTAAGCACCATGAGGTATCTCCATTATGGTATTTAGTAATCATATATTGCCAGTCTTCCAACTCTTTCCCTAATAGCCTAATTGGAACCATCTCAAATAATTAATAATAATCTTATGTAATATGTTCATTTTACAAATTGCTATTCTCCCAAACCAGGATAAACCTATTTTCCAAAATTGCTCCAATTTTGAATTATTTCAGATTTCAATATATCTAAATTATTCTTTTTCAAACATTGAGTATATTTTGAAATATTAATACCTAAGTATTTAATAATATCACATATTCTAATGTAATTTTTATTCTCAATTCCCTTTTTTTCTTCTTTAGCACAATTAAACAGCATTACTAAGCGAGGATCAGTAAGAAAAGATGGTATAAATCCCAAAAAGCGGGAGGGCTTTTTACTCCAAAAATTAAGTTATATTTTGGAGTGAATCAATTTAAGATGTATACCAATATTATTTTGCAGCCAGATGTGAAATGTGGGTAGAGATGGAACAAGAGGGACTGTTTAAACATAATGTTTAACCAGATGATTAAAAGATTGTAAAAAAGGATATAACGTTCATTTTTTAAAAAATTGCCACAAATTTGGAAGTATGGGGAAGAAATTATGCCAGTTACCTTACCAATAACTCCAGTTGCAGACATAAGAAGATTTCCAGAAAAATTGAGTGATAGTTTAAGAAAGGTATTAAAAGAAAAACAAATATTTAGGGTAAAGAATGGATGAGAAAATGGAAAAAAAATGGAAAAAGAATAATGGATAAAGGATAACGTCATTAAGTGGAAAAGGAAAGTTAACTTGGTTTAATGTTATACAATTGGAACAATAGAGTAGAAAATGGTTTCAGAACAATTTTGAGTGTAGAGATGTGAGCAAATTTGAGGGGTTTGTGATGAATAGGGAGACACAATGCAGAATGCAAACAAAGGATTATAAGGGAGATATAGAAGTTTATTAGAAAGGGAGCATATATGTGATCTTTTAAAAATTTCATGGGAAATGGGTTGAGGGAGGATATAGAAAGGATGATTTAGAAAAAAATATGGGATAAGCAAGTATTAAAAAGTATGTCAATTAGAATCAAGGATTAATGATTAAGAAATCTCCTGCCAAAAGAGTTTCTACTTTCTATATCTTGTATACCACATCCTAGACTCATAAATATTTCCACAAATAATTTCACGTATACATAGT
>NW_025336162.1:9200-12715 GCF_004798865.1 Varanus komodoensis | reverse complement strand
AAATTTGGGAATGTCACCCAGTTGAGAAGATCAAATCCCTCCTCTAATGCTCCATTATGGTCAAAAGAAACTTTTCTTCCAGTGCTGGTATTAAATGAGATGGTTTGTAGGAAGTGGTCGAGCTGAACTAGGAAAAGAAAGGAAGGCAAATTATCAGGATTTTAATCTTTCCTATTTGAGGGAAGAGCGTCTTGAGTCATTCAAATGATTTGCTCATAAGTTAGAAGTAAAAATAATGAAAACATAGTAGATGAACACATCAAGTATGGCCACACCTCGGAGACCATAAGTAAGTCAGAACTCCTACTTTAAGGGTCCAGTGACCTTAGAGTTGAGATTCCCAAAGCGGAACCCCGACCCAGTCATGTTCTCAGCCTGACCAGATAGTACTACAAAAGCTTACATTACCCCATTGAAGCTTGATGTGAGAAAACTGTGGATACACTTTTTATATGCACTTGTCTAGATGAGAAGTACACACTCCAATGGAGCAAAGTTCAGGGAACCAAGGTTCCATTTAGATGCCAGGAAGCGCTTCCTGACACTCAGGACCCTGAAGGTATGGAATGGGCTTCCACGAGGGGTAGATGAGGCCCCCTCGGTGAGGGTGTTCAAAGATAGTTTGGACATGCACATAGTGGACCTGTCATGAGCAGAGCCAGCTGGAGCCAGGGGTCAGATTAGATGGCCCAGGAGGCCCCTTCTGACTCACTCTGTTTCTCTCTTTCTCTGAATTTTGTTCTTGTTAGTCACGAAGTTGTGTCCAACCCATCGCGACCCCATGGACAACACTCCTCCAGGCCTTCCTGTCTTCCACCATCCCCTGGAGTCCACCTAAGCTCACACCGACTTCTTCAGTGACTCCGTCTAGCCACCTCATTCTCTGCCGTCCCCTTCTTCTTTTACCATCTATTGTTCCCAGCTTTAGGTTCTTCTCCAAGGAGTCCTTCCTTCTCATTAGGTGTCCAAAGTATTTGAGTTTCATCTTCAGGCTCTGGCCTTCTAAAGATCTTCTCTAGGACTGACCGGTTTGATCACCTTACAGTCCAAGGGACTCTCAGGAGTCTTCTCCAGCACCACAATTCAAAGGCCTCAATCCTTTTGCGCTCAGCCTTCCGTATAGTTCAGCTTTCACAGTCATACATTGCAAGTGGGAAAACCATAGCCTTGACTATACGCACTTTTGTTGGCAGGGTGATGTCTCTGCTTTTTAATATGCTGTCTAGATTTGCCATAGCTTTCCTCCCCAGGAGCAAGTGTCTTTTAATTTCTTGGCTGCAGTCCCCGTCTGTGGTGATCTTGGAGCCCACGAAAATAAAATCTGTCACTACCTCCATTCCTTCCCCATCTATTTGCTAGGAAGTGAGAGGACTGGATGCCATGATCTCAGTTTTCTTAACGTTGAGTTTCAAGTCAACTTTTGCGCTCTCCTCCTTCACCCACATCAAGAGGCTCTTTAGTTCCTCTTCACTTTCTGCCATGAGAGTGGTATCATTGGCATATCTGAGGTTGTTGATATTTCTCCCAGCAATCTTAATTCCAACTGGTGATTCATCTAGCTCCGCCTTTCTCAAGATGTGCTTTGCATACAAATTAAATAGGCAGGGTGACAGTATACAGCCTTGCCGAACTCCTTTCTCAATTTTGAACCAATCAGTGGTTCCATGTCCAGTTTTCCCTGTTGCTTCTTGACCCACATATAGGTTTCTCAAGAGACAAACAAGATGGTCTGGTACTCCCATCTCTTTAAGAACTTACCACAATTGGTTGTGATCCACACAAGAAAAGGGTTTAGCATAGGCAATGAAGCAGAAGTAGATGTTTTTCTTGAACTCTCTAGCTTTCTCCATGATCCAGCATATGTTGGCAATTTGATCTCTAGTTCCTCTCCCTCTTCGAAATCCTGCCAGTACTTCTGGTAGTTCTTGGTCCACATATTGCTGGAGCCTAGCTTGTAGGATTTTGAGCATAAATTTGCTAGCATGTGAAATGAGTGCAATGGTGCGGTAAATGAACATTCTTTGGCATTGCCCTTCTTTGGGATTGGAATGTAAACTGACCTTTTCCAATCCTGTGGCCACTGTTGAGTTTTCCAAATTTGCTGGCATATTGAGAGTAGCACTTAAAATGCATCTTCTTTTAGGATTTTGAATAGCTCAGCTGGAATACGTTCACCTCCACTAGCTTTGTTGTTGCTCAGACTTCCTAAGGCCCATTTGACTTCACATTCCAGGATGACTGGCTCGAGGTCAGTGACCACACCATCGTGGTTATCAGGGACGTTAAGCTCTTTCTTGTGTAGTTCTTCTGTGTAATCTTGCCACCTCTTCTTAAACTCTTCTGCGTCTGTTAGGTCCCTGCCATTTTGGTCCTTTATCATGCCCATCTTTGCATGAAATGTTCCCTTCATATCTCCAATTTTCTTGAAGAGATCTCTGGTCCTCACTTTTCTATTGTTTTCTTCTATTTCTTTGCCCTGTTCTTTTAAGAAGGCATTCATATCTCTTCTAGCTATTCTCAGGAATTCTGCATTCAATTGTTTGTATCTTTCTCTTTCTCTCTTGCCTTTTGCTTCCCTTCTTTCCTCAGCTATTTGTAAAGCTTCCTCGGACAGCCATTTTGCTTTCTTGCATTTCTTTTTCTTTGGGATGGTTTTACTTGCTGCCTCTTGTATAATGTTGCAAACCTCCATCCATAGTTCTTCATGCATTCTGTCTATCAGATCTAATTCCTTAAATCTATTTGTCACCTCTACTGTATATTCATCAGGGATATGATTTAGGTCATACCTGATTGGCCTAGTGCTTTTCCCTACTTTCTTCTACTTAAGCCTAAATTTTTCAACCAGAAGCTCATGATCTGAGCCACAGTCAGCTCCTGGTCTAGTTTTTACTGAATAAATAGTTTTTGCTCTGAATAAAAGTGTTATTTCACAAGGAAACCATGATTTATAAAAGGCAAGCATTGAGAGCTAAGGTTTTTTTTTGCATCTTGTATAATTTATCCCTGAAATTTTAATTAGACCCAGTAAAAATCTACATTCGTACACAGCTGAGAATCTTTTCTTCCTTCACGCACATGTGGGGAACTCTTTCATAAATGTGTGCAGGACGCTACCTTCCATGGCTGTTGAGACAGAAGCTTCAGTCTTTTGCTGTCCACCATTGCTCTCTCTTTGGGTGTAGATGAAAGCATGGCCTGCACAGCATGAACCACTGCATAGACAGCATTGTAGACACTGTAGCTGAGTCCAGTCATGCTCATCTCGAAAACAGATGCAGGAAGGGTCTCCAGCTTCTCCTCCCCACTACAGATGGGCCCAACCTGGTCTCCCGTCATGGAATTGGGGAAGGAACATTCAAACGCCACTTCCCAGAAAAGCTGGATGAAGCCATCTTCTTCATCCAAGGTAGGACTTCTCCTCTGAAGAAACTCGGAGAATCCTGGCACCTCCTCTGAGTGAATTGAGAGGGATAAAGCACCTTCAAGGATGTCTATCGCAAAAGTCTTCTGAA
>NW_025336162.1:6310-8822 GCF_004798865.1 Varanus komodoensis | reverse complement strand
CTGATGGTCTAATTTTGGGAACATCTGGTGGTAGAAATCTACTTGTTCCTCTTTATATATTTCTGGAGCAGAGCCATAGAGCAGCTAAAGATTAATAGAAAGTTGAGGAGCATTAATTTTAAAGCAATATCTGTTTGCAGTTACTACTTTCCCAGTTAGAAATCTGAATATCACAATGCAATAACTTACAATAAGCACACATTTATTTCTGATTAACAAGGAGGTTTTGAAACGTTCTAAATTATCTGTGAAAACTATGGAAGACTAAGTGGACAGATGCATGAAGCATTCTCAGAATGGATGAACTCTCATGGCTGTTGTCCTTCAGAATTTGGTTCAATCCATCCCATCTTCATCTTTGCTTCCAGAGGGACAGAAAGACTGCAAAGAAGTTCAACCACTTTCAATATATGAAAAATTATACTTGTTTTAGGACAGTTTGCTAGATGCCTGCCTTTTTGAAAGTGATATTCCCCTCCGCCCAGAAAAATTACGTGCTGCCCCCTCTTTTGAAATAAATGCTTTTTTATGGTTGTAGGATCTAAGTCTCAAGCAGAGGTAGAAACTTTTCCTCAGGTTGCACTTCATCCAACTCACATTGTCTTTAAGTGCTTCTACAAGTGACAGATTCAAAGATGTGCAAGGGTCACTGTAACTCATTTGGTCCAGATCTGGTATGCATTTAATTCATATGGAGATGTGAGTAACACATTTTATCCGTGCACATAAAAATAATTTTCTTACCATTGCTGGAATAGTCAAGTTAACAATTATGCGTTTATGGAAAGCAAAGGTGCTGGCAGAGTGTTGCCCCCCGCAAATATCTGAGGTAGCCAGAACTCCTTTCATGGCACTGATATCCCTCACTTACATCAGTGTAGCAAATCGACTGCCATTCTGAAAATCCACTCAAATGATAGACCTAAACTAGAGGATGCACTGGAGAATTTATTAAAATGTGTGTGTGTGTGTGTGTGTGTGTGTGTATTTCCCCCACTCTGATTTAGGCTTTCATGGGAAGTAGGGATCTGCTTCAAAAATATTTTGCCTTTTTGTGCACTTGTGCCATCATCCATTCATTGTTTATGTCATGTGTTTGCATTCACTTGCACATATTCAGAATTGTGGAAGTTCATGTTTCTGAAAAGGCCAGATCCCTCCAAAAGCAGTGAGTTGCCCCACAATGCACAATTGAAGCTGCAGGATATGAGGAGAATGTGCACTTTAGGTTAGTTTTTGAAGTTTGAGTATTATTCTGCAATACAGCTGGTGCACACTGATGTAAATGAATTGTGGTCCTTAAGCTTAGGGAGAATATACATCACAGTGTACATCGTGATCCATTTTGGTCCATTGCGGGCTTCATCCAACAACCACATGATATAATTATTAAGCAAAGGTTATCCAAGGACATTTAACCACTGATACGGTAGGTATTTATATCCAGTGAGTGTAGCAGCCATTAAACTTTGTTAATGTGCTGTCCAAACTTAGGGCCACAACAACATGCTATAGGTGTCTTTAACCACGCAGCATGCATGAAAATCGTAAAGCATTCACTGGGCTATTCCAGAGGGAAGTTCAGCTGTCTACCGAATTAAACAACATGAGATCTACCTTAGTCCTACAAAGCCTGTGATTTCTAGCAATGGCCTTTCTAAACAATCTTCAGTGGCTTGGATTCCAGAATAACTCTGCCACACAAGCTGAGTTAATATGTCCCTACTGCTTTAATACTTCTTTCGCACAGTGAAAGCACAGAGTCAGTGAGGATCCTCAATTATCTGATCCAAACCTCAGGTCACACTTTAGGATGCTATAGCCTCATCGATCAGCGTTTGCCAATCTGATACTGAGTGCATGACAAAAATTGGCATGAATCAAGGACACAGAAATGATTTTGCTTGACAAGGCAAAATTTCTTGAGGCACTTCTAACCTTTCCCCAGCTTGCTTGAGGCTGGAAGTTGCTCTCTACTTCAGTTGAAACACTTATGTTTTCAAAAGACAAAAATCAGTTCTGAAAGCCACGGGATGTGAAAAGGACTTGATAATATCCCATGCTCCTTGTACCTGTGGAATCTTGTATCTGTAAAGGGTGGTTGTCATGTGGAGAAATATGTCAGATCTAGGTCCTCCAAGAACTGCTACTGGGCTGTTCTGCATATCACACTTGAAATTTGGAATGAATCTGTCCTGAGCAGAGAAGATCTCCAAAGAAGCACGGTATGTCCAGCTTGGAGTGAAATGGTTGTTGCAGATATGGAAGCCCAGAGTAATATTGGGTAGAATCTGTGAATTTCCATTGATCTCATTTATGGCAAATCTGAAGGCCAGGACATGCTGGTACATCTGAGGGATGACCCTGGAATTACAATTATGTGCTGCATCACAATTGGTCAGAATATCAGCATGACACCCACCTACTTGGGAAATATATTCCCAAGTAGACCCAAGCTTCCTAAATAGAAAGAAATTTTGCTACATTCAGTTAAACATCTGTCTCTTCTTCT
>NW_025336162.1:3751-4862 GCF_004798865.1 Varanus komodoensis | reverse complement strand
TTAAGATAGCTTTCCAGTGTCACACTGATTCACAGTTGTGAAGGTTGTGATAGAAAATGCAGTGTGTATGGACAGGGGATGTATTTACCCCAAAGTGAATGAGAAATGCAGCATTTCTTCTCCATCCCAATAGAGGGCCACTGCAGGTATTTCTAATGGATGGACTGCCAATTTGAACAAACATGCTGTTTCCACTTATGACCAGGACCATTTCAAATCAATCTATTTGCAGTTGCAGAATTAGCTTCTAAAGTCTCAGGAGGAAAAGTGATGAAAGTGGCAGAATGAATACCATTCACTCATTCATCAACTAAACCTGACATCAATTGGTCCAATAGGCCAGTCTGAAAGCCTGATTGACACACATCAACAAGGTGTGTCTCCAAAACAGAGAAGAGCAAAACAAATAACTTACCCAAACTCATCAAAGAGATCAAGCGAGGGACGTTTTGTGAAGGTTATCAGATTGGAGAATACGATGATCTGAGACAGGATGCCACCAATCATGAGGTCTCCGGCCTGGTAATGCTTGTGAAGAATAGGCAGAGGCTCAGAGATCTGGCATTTTGCATCACGGATCTGACATGCTGCCTGATGCAAGAGCACAAAAACCAGTATGATGAAGACCATTGTATCAATTGAAGCAATGATTGTCTTTTGGAACAGCATAAATCCATCAGCACATTCTCTTTCTCTGAGTCCTGGGCTGACCCACACAGCCTGATTAGCTGGCGAAATGCTTGCTGAGGAGCTGAGTCTGTGCACTGACCTTGATCAGTTAGCTGTCATCCAGTTCCCTTGCTCTTTCTAGCCAAGTTTAGAATGCTATTTGGACTATTAATCAGCCTGTGTTAGGCTGGGTACTGGAGCTCCCTTGAGACTCAGAGATGAGGAAGAGTCAACCCTCATTAAATTGATAGGTACACAGGTGATAACCACCTGTGGGAATTACTGGCCTCATTAATTATTGAACAAGTAAACATATTGATGCATTCTGCAGTGGGACAAGCACATTTTCACTTCCTTATCCTAGATATAGAACTGCACCATGACGACCTGCATCATGTGTGGGAATCATTGACCACCACACTGAGATTTTCCCTGTTGGCTA
>NW_025336162.1:0-3047 GCF_004798865.1 Varanus komodoensis | reverse complement strand
TCAAAGAACTCCAACACTGAGTTCTTAAAATCCTACTGCAAACCAGGGTGATTTTTTTCAGCCGTGCATGCTTACTTATTCTACATGTAACATGGCTTTCAACCAATTGAGTCAACAAGAGAGTCAATATGCACAATGAAGGGTCAGTGAAAAAATATGTGGTATTTTAAAAGTGAAGTTTTATAGACATTTAATAAGAAATATATTCAATTGAGTGGAATCTGCCTTATGTAGAGGAATGGGCATATAGGATTGCAGCCTTAAATCTCACTGATTATGCCTGGATAAATGAAAGTAGACAAGATCCACTGAATCCTATCTTGCACCATTGTTTCTTTTTCTCAGCTGTTCCTTGCTGTTCAGCTCAGGCCTCAACACAATGATATAGCATTTGGGTGAAAAGATAAAAATGAGCAAGCCTGCACTGGAGGCAATGATTGAGAAGGCCTCCACGGCCACCATCTCTTTCCCCTTTGTGCTCAGGTAGGTGGGAACAAAGGACACCCACACACTGCAGAAGACCAACATGCTGAAGGTGATGAATTTGGCTTCGTTAAAAATGTCCGGCAACTTCCTGGCTTGGAAAGCCACCATGAAGCTGACAAAGGCCAGGAAGCCTATAAAGCCCAGCACACAGTAGAACATGGTGACTGATCCTTCATTGCATTCCCAGACTATTTCTTGTGCCATAGAGATCATATCAAAGTGTGGGAATGGTGGAGAAGTTAACAGCCATGCAGCACAAATATTCAACTCTATCAGGAAGGATGAAAGGACAATGGAAGATGCCAGTCTTTTCCCCACCCATTTCCTCATGCTGGACCCTGGTTTGGTGGCCATGAAAGCCAGAATGACTATGATGGTTTTGGCCAAGATGCAGGAAACCGCCACAGAGAAGATGATGCCAAAAGCAGTTTGTCGAAGGAGACAAGAGAGTTTCACGGGTCGCCCAATGAACAAGAACGTGGAAAAGAAGGAGAACAGGAGGGAAAGGAGCAAAGTGTAGGTGAGGTTCTGGTTGTTGGCTTTGACGATGGGTGTGGCTCTGTGTTTAATGAAAATCCAAAGTACCAGAGCTGTGATGAAAGAGAAGGTAAGAGTGAAAGTGGCCAGAGTGATTCCCAAGGGTTCTTCGTAGGACAAGAAAATGATCTGCTTTGGAATGCACTTGTCTTTTTCCTTGTTTGGATATTGATCTTCTGGGCATTGAGAACAATCATCCATGTCTAGAAATAAAAGAGCGTGATTGCAATATGGTAATCAGAGGTGAGAAATCATATTATCTCTGAAATTCATAGTCAGATGTATATTTCCTAATGACATGCATATTTAAATATACCTAAAACGTTTTGCAACAAGTCAAGAAATGTAAAGTACAATGGAAAGTGATATTAAATTTTAGCATTTTCACATTTTTCCACTCTGGGGGGAATCTGGTACCTTTAGCAGAGAAAGAACAGATGCTTCAAGCTGCCTAACAGTTCTACTTGATCAACAGTTGTGATATCATCTGTAGTTTTATCAGATTCTACTTTCTATCTTCCAATCCATATTTTTGCCTTATTAATATTTCCACAAGTATTTGCACATAAATATGTTAAGGCACTCCCCTTGTGGCATTGCTTACCTTCCTGGTCAGAAATCTTCCCTTCAGGGCAGGGAAAGCAGTCATAGCAGCAAAACGGCTTCTCCTCCTTCTTGAACTTGCTGTGACCCANTTCCTGGTCAGAAATCTTCCCTTCTGGGCAGGGAAAGCAGTCATAGCAGCAAAACGGCTTCTCCTCCTTCTTGAACTTGCTGTGGCCCAACAGGCAATTATGGTTGCACACAGAAAAGGGGTGCACCTGTGCATAAATGAGCATGATGTCCATGGAGCATGTTTGGATCTCTGAGAATTGCCTAGTACTCAGGCTGACCCCAGCATTTTATTCCCCCTGCATCATGAGTGAGGAGACTTTTGTTTAGATCATTGATCGGTAACTAGGGAGGGTGTATTACTAGCAGAGTTCTTTAGTGCCAGACTGGTGATTGGTATCCATAACTTACTCAGCTATTTAAATCATGGAAAAGTTATGCAAGTCAATCATCTGGAGGTAATGCATATGGAAGCCAGTCGTTTTTCAGCTACGCTTATCATCAGACCATTCATTTTAGGAACATTAGTTTTGTTCAAGTGGCTGATGGAAGGAACAGTCCAGAACAGCTTCAGACCATCCATTATCCTGTGAGATAATGGTTTCAGGTGTGCATGTATCCCATGCAGAACTTGGTGCTTTCAAAGTATGTTTGCTGTTTCCAGAAGTGATGTGGATTTTGTTCTAAGGCCTACATGCACACAGTTGGGAATGAGCAATTAGGCTATCTATAGGCTGCCTTTCTCCTGAAAATGACATATTTTGATGCTGTTTCTCCCTTCCTAATTGTGTGGCACATTCTTTCAGATCATCCTATCACTGTAGTTTCTTTAAAGGCAGTATGAGACCTGAAATCGCCATTCTCAATTTTTGGCAGGATTTCCTATAAAAATGCCTTTCCCATCATCAGCAAGCACCAGCATTCTGGTACCTAGCCATCTCAAATGTTGCAGGTTTCTTGCCTGGAGAACATTCTGTGCTGTATGCCATTGTCAAGCAAAGAGTTTCAAAAACACGTAGAACAAAGAGCTAGCAAATCACCGCCCTGCAAAATAAGACCCTCTATGTGAATTACTAAATCTATCATCTTAAAGAGTAGAAGCACAAAACCTAGGATCTGATGCATTAAACAATGAAATATGTTGACATAAATTTAGAGGTGATATGAGCTTTTTTCCAGTTTTGGCCTGTGCTAAGTCCCATACTTTCTTCATCAGTGCATAGGTGTAGATAATAGCAACAAATCCAGGAATTGCAGCAAGAAGACTTTGCACAGCTCATATATACATTTGACTTTCGTCAACTTGCAGGTTTTTAACATTCACTAGGCACTATGCAAGTGTATGCCTTTTCCAGGCTCATCTTTTTTGCTTTCCCTTTATTCTTCCCTAGGTATCATCACCTCTTCAGCAT
>NW_025336161.1:24004-26096 GCF_004798865.1 Varanus komodoensis | reverse complement strand
GAAGGGGAAGAGATCCTTGCTCAGTGCCTCGTCAAAGAGGGTAGGGGAGTTCCTAAACCTTTGCGGCATCCGGGTCCAGGTCTGTTGGCCCAAGAAGCCCCTGTCAGGATCAGTCCACTTGAAAGCAAAGAGGGGCTGACTCACCGGGGCCAAGGGTATGCAGAAGAAAGCATCCTTCAAGTCCAAAACCAAATACCACTCCCGGTCTGAGGGGAGTTGACTGAGTAGAGTGTAGGGATTGGACACAGTAGGATGAACAGTTTCTACCCGGGCATTTTACCTCACGCAAGTCCTGGACAGGTCGGTAATCTTCAGAGCCAGGTTTCTTGACTGGCAACAGGGGGTATTCCACGGCGACCTGCAAGGTACTTCTGAGCTATTTCAACTAATTCACTAAGATTTTTACCTTCAAACCCATCTAGTTTTGCAGGGAGTTCGATCTGAGCTTACTACCTCTGCAGCAAATTGCAGGGTGGTGTGAATTACAGGGGGCAGCACTTGCTGGGTTGCCGCGGAAGCAAGCGCTTGGTATTTTTTAAAAAAACAGCATGGTCAGACCTAACTAAATTGGCCCTAGAGGGCTCACTTGATTGAAATGGGCTACACCTTTGCAAAAGCATTTAGCGAAAATACAATCTAAAGAGATGGAATAAGTTTTGCTTTGGTCCAAGCTGGTGGAAAGAAAAGGGAAAAAGAAAAGCTAGCTTAATATAGTATTGGTGCACCAAGAAAGATCTACACGTGTGAGTAAATGTTTGCACTGGGTTTTTGTGCAAAGTTTTATGTTTGTGGAAGTCTTGTGTTCATTGTTGCTGTCTGTTTGTATTTTAAAGTGTTCCCCTTTCTGGGAGGTTAAGCATAGCTCAGAGCGGGTTTTGGAGGGTTCCTCAGGAAATAGAAACTCCCCCATGCAGCCGCACCAATCTTGTCCTCTTCAGGGCATGGTTGAAAGCAAGGGCGTGGATGGGTGTTCTTGCCCCTGAGATGAGAATGTGTGAACCTGGCTTTGTTTGAGATACAGATGCATGAGGTCATGGGCCTGAGCCCAAGCATGGCTGAGTCCGGCTGGGAAAAAGGCGATGATCAGGGAAGTGTGTGTGTGAGATTTTTCCTTCCCCATTCCTTCTATATGAGCCAGAACTGGGAAGTAAGGAAATGTGTGACCCTTAAAATTGGGCTAACACAGGTCCTACCCAGTTTTCTGGACATCCTCAATAAGCTTATCCTGTGTGAAAGCCCTGTATGAAAGAGGGGTCATATAGAAACATTTTTATGCAGATCCTTTCCTTGTCAGAAACCGGGAACACTGTTTAATGTCTTGTTGTTTTTCCAGCCTCTTCCATCTGCCGTACAGCCCTCCTAGGTAGAAAAAAAAAATCCTTCTTGTTGGATTAAGTAATGGCATTTGAAATTCCAGGAGGGGATGCTGATGGGCAGAGGAAAGATGGAAAAATGCTTTCTTTGCAAGTTCCTGGGGGGGAGTTTATGGTTCTGGGATCGTTTTGGATTGTACTTTGGATCGAGAGGTGAAACTGCATCTGGAGGCTAAATGGCTTTAGGGAATCTATTCCTCGTCAGATATTGCTGGAGTATGTTTGTGAGGGAAGATATGGAAAGAAAAGAAGGTTTGTTCAGGAGGAAACAGTGCAAAAGGAAAGCACTGTGGTGTGGTTGTGATTCCATGGGGTTTGGATTGGAATTTTTGTAGATGTTGTAAGTAGAAGGTAAAAAGCAAGTGAGCAGATGGATTGTGGAAATGAAAGAAAAAATGAGGCAAAGATGCAGAAAGGAAGGGTTTTCTTTTATGTGTTGAGGAGGTTTCTGGAAAGTAGTGGAACTTGGTTGGTTTTCTCTCTCCCCCTGTTGAACTTGCAACTGTTTGGAATGTGAGGCTTGAGTGAAAAGCAAAAAGACTTATTTTTCTGAATGTTGTGTGTATGCCATGTGAGAATGAGTATGTATTGGACAGGAATTCCGTAATTCAGGTGCATGGTGCTTGGTATGTGAGAGAATTTTAAAAGAGTTTTTGGTGATTTGGTACTTTTTCTACTGGAAAAAATATGGGAAGGATTGTGTACCTTTTGAAGCAAAG
>NW_025336161.1:13867-23631 GCF_004798865.1 Varanus komodoensis | reverse complement strand
TGGTGTCTTAAAAATAAATAAAAGCTGTGTAACTGAAGTAAGGCATTTGAGGTCCTTTGAGTGCAAGAAAAAAAAAAAGAGCTAGTATTGCCTCAGGAAAATTCTGCCTGGGAAGGGTTGGGTTAAAACAAGGACCCTTAAGCACTTAATGAGTCACTAGGAATTTTTTTAGGAAGGGAATCCTTCCAAAAAGCAATGTTATTTGTGTCAGCCATCAAGAGTTTTCCCTCTCCAATAGCTTCTATTTTTCTATGTAACATGGATCTGGATCTTATATGTGTGTGTGTGGGTATAAGTTCTGAATTCTGAGTATACCATTTTGCTATTTGCTATGCTACAACTGAAGACTTGGGAGGGAATGAATGGATGAAACTCTGGAGCTGTGTGTATGTGTGTGTGCGCGTGCAAGTGCACGCAATGGGAAGAGTCTCCTTTTAAATCTGTGAGGCTACTTCTTCCCTTTTTGGTGTTCAAAAGAAAGTTTTTTTGTTTTGCAATGTTTTGCAATATTAATGATAGTGATATTGCTGTTACTGTCATTGGTATTGATGGTGCTACAAAGGTTTTTTTTTCCTTACAGTAGCCTAATGTTTGTTGGGGACTGAACCCATTTGCCAGCCCAAGGATGTGGGCAGCTAGAGTGGCAAGTTCTCTAAACTCTTTCCATAAACATAAGCCGTCTCTCAAACTAGCAGGGTCCAGAGTTGAGGGCTACTCACTCTGGAAACAGATGTTATTTTACTTCCCCTCATGCTTTCCTTTTCCGGGTGGTGTGGGGCATCCAATCAGCTTTGAATGCTTGTGGTTGATTTGTATTGTTTGTGTTCCCTCTGGGGACGGGACTGTCATTCTCCTTCCATGAGATGGTTGTTCCCTGTTGACTTTGACAGGACATCGGGCAGAGGGCTGCTCCCTCCCTTGCCACCTTTCTGGGATTTTCTCCTATATAACTGGAACCTACTTTTGCGTTTTAACTATCCTCCCCCCCCCCGGCCTACTTCTCATGACTAAAGGGCTTCTAACTGAAAACAGGGCAAGGTTTTTCTCCTTGGCTGAATTACGGTCCTGTTTGCCCCAAAGTGCCCTGTGATCTCCCAGAGGAAGAAAGGGGTGCTGTCCTGAACAGGCAGGAGTAGCAAAGGTTTCCTCTTCTCTGCATCCCAGGTTGCTGTTGCCCGTGGGAAATTTGCCTCTGGAAGAAAATGAGCAGGTTGCATGTGGGGGCGCGGCAGTCTCCTCATGCAGACTGATATGACGGTCATCACACCTCACCTGTGGAATTCCCTTTCATTTTTGGGAGGTGCCACTGGCACCTGCTTGATCTTGCTTTCAGACACGTTAAGACTTTTTTATTCAGTATCTGTTTTAAGATTGGATTATTGGTTTGCTGCTGGTTTATTGTTTCCTTGGTTGTCATTATTGGTTATATGGTGGATCAAGAAATGGTCTGACTCTACACCTAAGGATTTGCTCAAGAGCTGTGGCTTACTTTTCCCTTGAGGGATGAATTGGCTCCATTTTCATGTAGAGCAAAAAGCTACAAGTTTGGATGGGGTTTCCACTCAGGGCCTTCAGGGCCTTACTGCGGCTGCAAGTGCAGAGTCTCACTTTTCCCCACACACATCCCTGTGGAAGTGGCCCTTTCCCAAGCTCAAAAATGGTAGTGCTGCTAAGAGGAAAGGTGGGAGAGCAACGTGGCAAGCCTTGGGTTCTATCTGTCCTGCAAACATGTCTCCTAAAGCTCCTAAGCTAACAGGGCGTATGCTGTTTCCCACAACATGTGTGCATTAGATACTGTCTATTCTTGTGAGGGCGAGATTGTACCTCTGCTGTTACCATTTGTAAAAAATGTGTGTGGATAGCATAAAAAAAATGCTAGCAGTCTGTATTTTCAGGTTTGTTTGTGCTAACAATGGGTTGGTGCATTTTGCATCTGTGTGGGAGAGTATCATCCCTGTAATAAGAAACTGTGTAAAACTGTTCTGATTGTCCAGCAGAAAGCACCTTCCTTTTTAGCCTAGGCAAGCAACAGGTTCATGCAACACCAGTTCAACAAAGGATTTATTTTTGTGCATTTTTGCATTGATTGGATTGATTTCAGCAACCCACATTCTCTTCTTGAGACTGTGCTAAAGAAAGGACAGACTATTACATCTTGAGGTTTCTCTCCAAACTCTTGTGGATCTCTGCTACTGTCTACAACTAGCTTCTGTGGAGAAGTGTAAAAGCTTTTTTTCCTCTTAATTAACCTGTTTTTGAGCTGCACCCTTCCAGGAACCAAACAAGCTACGCTGGCACCTCAGAAAAGAAAAAAAAAGACTCTTTTTTCTCTACAGCCCTGGAAGGGAAAGACCTCCATGTCCCATGCTACGCCCTGGTTCCAGGAACTGAAGTGACTGATGGGAATTCATTCCTGTGTTCTGCCTTCTCCATTGCTTCATCCACAAGGAAAGAACTAACCAGGCCAACCGTGAGAACTGGACATCATGTCATTGCTTCACCTCACTGCTCCCACCTTGCAAAGCACCAAGTTTGCTGACCAGAAGGAATGGTGGCCTAAAACAGGATAGTCATCACCGTGAGGGCCTCAGCCCAGACGAGGATGAAATGCCTAAGGCCACAATGGGTCAGAGGAGGCCTAGGGAGCAAAGGAACCAGGCCTCAAAATTGAGTGGCAACACTGGAGAGGTGGGGGAGCAGGTGAGGATGAGAGCTGGCTGGCTCTGAGTTCTTTGCAGCCAAAGGGAGGCCAAAATCAGCATGGAGTTTCCCAGGAGGACTACTAGCATTGGGGTTGCATATCATGTGTGTTGAATTTTTTCTTTGCTGCTTTTCCAATTGTTTTCCATTTTTTTGATTTTGCTGATAAAACTGCTAAGAAAATTGCCGTAAAGGCCAGTGGGGACACTGGAGATTCTCCTGGTTCAGCTGCTGCCCCGGACCCAACCTCAGAATCAATGATTTGATTTCCGTTAAGACCAGTGGAGAATGTTGTACCTGACTCCCCAGGATCCTGACATAATAGAGATACCTATCAGCTTTCTCAGGGCATTCAGGATAGGCATGACTCCTCTAGGCTCCAGATAGGCATGACACGGCCAAACACTAGAATAATCAGCTGTCTCAGGGTATGCATGATAGGCTTAGCTCTCCTAAGCTCGAGCCCATTCAAATGACTAGTAACTGCCTCAGAGAATTCCCCTGGTAAATGGAGCTTACCTACAATGTAATGGACAAAGATTGCTTAGAAGGTGTAAATTAAAAGATAAAACTTACTGCTAACCAAATCTGCTTCTGTATATCGCTTGCTCAACTGCTTATGTGATTCTGTAACTCCCCATTGTCACCATTGTTCTGATTTCTGCCAAAAACTGATTGTATTGTTTCCCATTTACTGAAAACTCACTGTGAAGCTATAAAAACCTCATTCAAACTCCACCCGCCACCGCATTCTAACCATGAATGTTGGTCCCTGCTGCAGGAATAAATCTCCTCTTTACTTCACCATCCAGTCTCTGGCCTCGTCTGTAACACCGCGGGTACAACACTGCAAGAGTTGCTGACAGTCGTCCCAAGTGAGACGATGAGTGTGAAAAACTGTCTCTAACAACGAAATCAGACCTTGTGGTTTTTCAGAGAAGGGGGGGTTCTGCTGTTTCCAGTTATAAATCAATCCAACCAATGCAAAAATGCACACAAAATAAATCCTTTGTTGAACTGGTGTCGCACGAACCTGTTGCTTGCCTAGGCTAAAGAGAAATGTTTCTTCTGCTGGACAATGAGAACAGTTTTACACAATTTCTTATTACAGAGATGATACTCTCCCACATAGATGCAAAATGCACCAACTCATTGTTAACACAAACAAATCTGAACTAACACACATTTCATCTAACAATCAATGCTTGCGCATTTTAGATGAACATATGAATGCTTATGTTCATGGAAAGAAGTTTTGAGAACTTGCCATTTCAGCTGCCCACATCCTTGAGCTGGCAAATGGGCTCAGCCCCCAACAAACATTAGGCTACTGTAAGGGAATTTTTTTTTTTTTTTTAGCACCATCAATACCAGTAACAACAGTAACAGTAATATCACTATCATTAATATTTGGCAACATTGCAAAAGGAAAAAGGAAACAAAACTTTCTGTTGAACACCAAAGGGAAAAGTAGCCTCATAGATTTTGAAAAGAATCTCTTCCCACTGCATGCGCATGCATGCACACCCATATACAGCCCCAGAGTTTCATCCATTCCCTCCCAATCCTTCAGTTGTAACATAGCAAATAACAAAATGGTATACTCAGAATTCAGAACTTATACACACACACATATATAAGACCCAGATCCATGTTGCATAGAAAAATAGAAGTTATTGGAGAAGGAAAACTCTTGATGGCTGACACAAATCACATGCTTACAACATTGCTTTTTGGAAGGATTCCCTTCCTAAAAAAATCCCTAGTGACTCATTGAGAGTGCTTAAGGGTCTTTGTTTTAACCCAACCCTTCCCAGACAGAATTTTTCCTGAGGCAATACAAGCTTTGAACACTCAGAGGACTGCAAATGCTTTACCTCAGTTATACAACTTTTACTTATTTTTCAAGACACCAAGATTTCTTTGAGAGTTTTCTAGAGACTCAGAAGACTTTCTTTTGAGAACTAGTGCAAGCCCACCTCCAATCTGTGGCTGGAAGAAAAGCTGCTCAAACTTCCCAAAGTACTTTGAACTCTGCACATGCTCAGAGGCTGTGTGTGTGCTGCTTCTGCAGTACTCATAAAGTGGTGGTTTCTTCCTGTCAGAGCAACCACCCTTTTCTTGGCTCTGTGGAATAGCCAAGCCCACAGAGTCAAGCAATCCAAATTTTCCAGCACAAATCCCCCCTGAATTCAGTTGGCCAGACCAAACCCAGAGAAGAGGCTGCAGTTACTGTCTCTTTAAATAATGGGAGTTGCTCGTAGCAAGATAGACTATTCCTTTTTTTCCATTTGTTTTTCTTGTCTTTACTCCAAAAGTTACACATTTCTTTCATTTTTTTCCAGTCGAAAAAGTACCAAATCACCATTTACCAAAACTCTTAAAATTCTCTCACACCAAGCACCATGCACCCCTTGAATCAAGGAATTCCTGTCAAATACATACTCATTCTCACATGGCATACACACAACATTCAGAAAAATAAAAATCTTTTTGCTTTTCACTCAAACCCCACATTCCAAACAGTTGCAAGTTCAACAGGGGGAGAAAAATCAACCAATTTGGGCAGAAATATTTATCAATGGTGAACTGCAAACTGTCTTCCCCTGATTTTACACTCTGCCCTGTTGAATTCCAGCCTGCTACTGCTCAAGCTAATTGCTAAACACAACCATTCAAATTTCCAAGACTTTACCAGCAAAATGTTCCCAATATAAAACCCTTTTCTTTATCTCTCTGGGAATCCTTTTCAGGATTCCTAATGAGTATTCTCAACAGTATATACATTTTTTCCCATCTTTCATCTGCCCATCAACATCCCCTCCTGGAATTTCAAATGCCATTATTTAATCTAACAAGAAGGAATTTTTTTCCTACCTAGGAGGGCTGTAAGGCAGAAAAACTTGCATGTAATGCAAGAGGCAGAAAAACTTGCATTAAAGACATTAAAACAGTGTTCCCGGTTTCTGACAAAGAAAGGACCTGCATAAAAATGTTTCTATATAACCCGTCTTTCATACAGGGCTTTCACACAGGATAAGCTTATTAAGGATGTCCAGAAGACTGGGTAGGACCTGTGGTAGCCCAATTCAAGGGCCACATATTTCCTTACTTCCCAGTTCTGGCTCATATAGAAGGAATGGGGGAAGGAAAAAATCTCTCACACACATTTCCCTGATCATCACCTTTTTCCCAGCCGGACTCAGCCATGCTTGGGCTCAGACCAATGACCTCATGAATCTGTATCTCAAACAAAGCCAGGTTCACACATTCTCATCTCAGGGGCAAGAACACTCATCCACGCCCTTGCTTTCAACCATGTCCTGAAGAGGACGGATTGGTGCGGCTGCGTGGGGAGCTTCTTTTTCCTGAGGAACCCCCAAAACCCACTCTGGCCTATGCTTACCTCCCAGAAAAGGGAACACTTTAAAATACAAACAAAGACAGAAAACACAGACAGCAACAATGACCACAAGACTTTCACAGTCAACATAAAACTTTACACAAAACCCCAGTGCAAACATATACTCACACGTGTAGATCTTTCCTGGTGCACCAATACCATATTAGCTAGCCTTTTTTTTTTCCTCCTCCAGCTTGGACCAAAGCAAAACTTATTCCATCTCCTTAGAATGTACTGAGAATTCCAAGTGTCAGACAAACAAGACAGATGACAAGCACACACACACACACGCACAGCCAGAACAGAATCGGCCAGTACAGAGACTGACCACCGCGGCCGGGACCGACATCTCGTGCCCTCGACCGGAAAGTGGCTTGTAATGCTGTGTCCAGCCAAGCCTTTCTTTCCAATACCCAGATCTGCAGATATTCAGAACAGAACAGATGGCGGGTAACCGCCGTGTGCACTTACCGATTACTCCTCTCTCAGCTAGTCAGACGTCCCACCAAGCCGGGGCAGAGGCTAAAAAAACCGCCTATAGAGCCCATCCCCGGAGTCGGAGGAGGCCAGACCGCTGGTCTCAAGATCTCGCTGGGGCCTCCAAATGTTGTATCTCGCGGTTTTGCAGATGAGACCAGAGACCAGTTGGTAAATTTAAAGAGGAGTTTATTACCTGCAGGGACAAACATTCTAGTAAGAATGCGGTAGGTAACAGAGTTGGAACAAGATTTTTATACCTTCACAGTCAGCTTTTGGCAAATGGGGAACAATACAATCAGTTTTTGACAAGAATGAGAACAATGGCGACAACGGGAAGTTACAAAATCAGATAGCAGCAGTTAAGCAAGTGATATACAGAAGCAGATTTGGTTAGCAGTAAGCTTATCTTTTAATTTACACCTTTTAGGCAATCTTTGCCCATTACGTTGTAGGTAAGCTCTTTCCATTTTCCGAGGAAAATTTTCTGAGACAGCTGCTAGACATTTTGAATGGGCTAGAGTTTAGGGGAGCTAAGCCTATCATGAATGCCCTGAGACAGCTGATTATTCTAATGTTTAGCCGTGTCATGCAGATCTGGAGCCTAGAGGAGTCATGCCTATCCTGAATGCCCTGAGAAAGCTGATAGCTATTTCCACTATGTCGGGGGGGGGGGGGGGGGGGGGGGGGGTCAGGCCTAACAAAAAGTAGCATCATAGATATGAAAAGAAATTCCTCCCACTGCATGCACATACACAGTCCCAGAGTTTCATCCATTCCCTCCCAATCATTCAGTTGTAACATAGCAATGACAAAATGGTATACTCACAATTCAGAACTTATACACACACACACATATAAGACCCAGATCTATGTTGCATAGAAAAATGGAAGTTATTGGAGAGGGAAAAACTTTTGATGGCTGACACAAATCACATGCTCACAACATTGCTTTTTGGAAGGATTCCCTTCCTAAAAAAAATCCCCTAGCTACTCATTGAGAGTGCTTAAGGATCTTTGTTTTAACCCAAACCTTCCCAGTCAGAATTTTTCCTGAGGCAAATACAAGCTTTGAACATTCAAAGGACCTCAAATGCCTTGCCTCAGTTACACAACTTTATTTTTTTTTATTTTATTTTTTTTATTTTAAGACACCAAGTTTTCTTTTGAGAGTTTTCTAGAGACTCAAAAGACTTTCTTTTGAGAAACAGACAAGACAGAAAACACAGACAGCAACAATGAACACAAGACTTTCACAAACAGTGAACATAAAACTTTACACAAGTCCCAGTGCAAACATATACTCACACGTACTCTTTCCTGGTGCACCAATACCATATTAGCTAGCTTTTTTCCTCCACCAGCTTGGACCAAAACAAAACTTATTCCATCTCCTTAGAATGTATTTCCGCCAAATGCTTTTGCAAAAGGTGTAGCCAATTTCAATCAAATGAGCCCTCTGAGGCCAAATTAGTTAGGTCTGACCATGCTGTTTTAAATCAAAATACCAAGCGCTTGCTTTGCGACAACCCCACAGGTGCCGCCCATGGCCATTTCACACCACCCTGCAATTCGATGCAGAGGTGTCCATGGGGTAGTAAGCCGAGATTCTGAAACCCCCGTGCTTCCTGGGTGTCCACAACCAAAGCCAACGTGTAATGAGGTTCAAAACCAGATCTAATTACATTGACCCACATGCAAAACAGAAGAGATGGCCAGTATCTGTGCTCACCCAGTGGAAAGAATTTTGGCTGAACTTACCATTTCTCCTGCCCAGGATAAAGGGCCAAAAACCCATGATCACATCTTCATCGCCAAATTGTCTGAATCCCGGAATCTCAATTTGAGAAGAGGGAATAAAACTCGGGTTCATGGGAAAGACCAAGCGTCCAGACCATCTGAGGCTTTATTGTTTTACCCCCAAGGTTCCTGTGGCACACTCACGATAATGCGTGCTGCATTACCGCGCAGGCAGAGGTGAACTCTGCTGCAAAGCTTCAATATCGTTACAGGGCATTTATAGGTACACAGGTACAGGGCAACTGATGACAGAATGCAGAGATTGCAATATGATTCTGAGGTCATCACATACAGAACAGATAAAGAAATGTCAGTCAATCACTTCAAACCACTAGAAACTATTCATGATGAGGTCAGACCCTTATCTCTAAACTCTAAACATTGTGCATGATCAGGTCACATGAAGCCAACCCACTGGATGTTGCTTGGAAGCCATTGGAAAGGCCTCAGAACTGGACAGAATATCTTACGTGGTCTATTTAGAGCAACCGAGTGTCATGGATGTCCACGCAGATTCCTGGGAATTTTCGTCTGTGTGATTTCTGCTAGAGGACCCGACCAGTAGTCAGGGAGAATGCTACCAGTTCCTCAAGAAAGGGCTAGCATTGCCAGAGCAGCCTGGATGACTTGTTAGTAACAGCTGAACCAGGTTTTGAGAGAAGAACCTTCTACATTTTCCAGAACAGCCGGCAGAAAATTTCTTTGTTCTGATCCATGGTGCATAAACATCTGACACCCCAGGTGTCCAGCTGCCAAGATAATGAAACCTCCACAAAACTGCGCCAAGAAGGAAAGGGCTAATCAGCTTTACTGCTCACAAATTAGGAACATTAAGTCCTATCATTGCCAAGCTGAGGTCAAGCTCCTCCATGTCATCAGCACATAATGATAATTCAAATTGGTTTTTCTCTCATCTGAACACCCATAATAGGGTCATTATGTTTAATTGTGATGAGGGCATCAGAGGCAGTCATAGAGCATACAGGAGGCCACTCGATCCAGGAGTGAGCTTGCACCATCCCAGAAGCCCGCCTTTTGGCCAGAGAAACCAGGTCTCTGGGAGGCGGCTCCTCCTCCTGCCTTCCTCAGGAGCACCCCGCCAAGGGAAAACGCACGGGGCCAACCCCCCTCATCGGCTCTGGGGAAGTATTCCAGGATGGGGACTCAGCACTGCCCCCGCCCCCAGGCCCCTCTTCCACCACCACCTCCACCTTGTCAGAAAGATCCAAATGATGTCTTGTTCTTTGTTAATATTTTTATGGTGTGTTAATTTGTTTAGGTTATGTGGAAGCTGCCTTGTTAAGGCATCCTGAAGCCAGCAAATATTTAATTGGCATACACTGTTGTTAGGTGCCATCAAGTCATCTTCAACATATGGAGACCT
>NW_025336161.1:12070-13767 GCF_004798865.1 Varanus komodoensis | reverse complement strand
CTTGCACGGTTAGCATTGGTGTGCAGGCTGCTGCAAAGGAGAAATGGAGTTACTTGCGCACTTGGGTGTACACGAAGCCCGTATGTGGGCCACAAAAAGAGCTACTACCTTTTGTGTGTGTGAGTAAAATCCTGACCAGCTCACCTAGCTGTCATCTAACCTGGCAAGTCAGCGTTCTCAGGCAACTGTGTCAGCACATGCAAAGGCCTGATCAGGTCAGGGCAAGCCCTTTCAGAGCCTGTCCACCTGCAGGTCTGTCTTTGGGCTCGGCCTGGGCCAGTGAGGCAAATGGAGTCTAGAGGAAGGCTGGAAGTGCTCTCGGCCCCCAGGCCGTGCCAACGGCAACCTCCCCTGCCAGGTGCAGCCGTGGGGGTGCTGTGAGCAGCCACACCAGGTGATCTGGCCCCTTTCATACCTGATGGGGTGGCGGCGGCAGCTCCGGGCACAGGAGAGGCGCATTTCTGATGTAGCATGTGGGACTTGATTCCCTTCCACAAATGCATTCTGCACACATCCCTCTTTTTAATTCATTTTTCATACTGGAGATTTTTCAGGATTCCCTTCCTCCTCTGCTGCTTTGAGTTCCAAGAAAGGATTCAGGAGTGGGAAACTCTTTCTTTGCCCACAGAACTGGATTCTTGAAAAAAAATATGATTTTTACTATCTGTGGTCAAGGTTGGTCTAGTCTAGGGCTGAAGATTTTCTGAGTTTTTGTCTTTACATTCGGCTTGTATAACTTAAAGAAGTGCATCGGAGTTCCTCTTTTCTTTAAACGATCCAGCAATTTCTATCATGCTGCCTCTTGCACTCATTGCCGTTCTTGTAGGCAAGCCATTTCCTGCAAGAACTTCAACTTCTGAGGCTTAACTAGGCAATGACTACACATTTCCAAGTGTATCTTTGCAGTCACAAGGTCTAGAAACTTTCTAACCCTTTTATACATTTATACATACTTAGGAAATGAGTTCTGTAGCCATTCTCATAACCCATGTCTTCTCTGTGCCTCTGTGTAGAATAATTCTGGTTGGTATCGGATGATGACCTTCAGGGCTTAAAGACCTGGTTGACCTTCAGGGCTTAAAGAGAACCAGTCCGTATGACTTACAAATTTATTACACACCTACAGCTTAGTAATAGCTTAACATAAGCTCCACCCCTTGAAGTGGAACTTAAGTGCAACCAGTTCTCTATGGACTGGGAGAAGAGGCTAGTGGAAAGTTCAAGAAAACATTCCTGTGTCACTAAATTGGGAATCCCTGATTTCCATGGGGACACTGGTTCTTAATTTTGAAATCAGTCTGTATGGGACAGTGAAGAAAGCTCACAGGAAGAAAACTGTGTTTGAATGTTCTGCTGATGTGTTTGAACTTTGTTAGTACCCTGGATTGACAGAAAGATGAGCAAGTCGGTCCAAGGCTAAATCAAGGTAGTACTTTCCCCGGAAGCAAAAATGACAAAACTGTCATACTTCGGACACATCAAGAGAGGTAAGGACCATCTGGAGAATACCACTATGCTGGGGAAAGTTGAAGGCAGAAGAAAGGGAAGTCCAGCTCATGGATGGACTCCATGAATGAAGTCACTGCCTTGAATTTAGAAGAGCTGAGCAGTTCTGTCATGGATAGGACATTTTGGAGAGCTTTCTTTCATAGGTCTCCATATGTTGAAGATGACTTGATGGCACCTAACAACAGTGT
>NW_025336161.1:5414-11970 GCF_004798865.1 Varanus komodoensis | reverse complement strand
CTGCCAAAGGAGGACAAGACCCCATTCTCAACGATGGAGTTCAAGGACGATGTGGCTTTCCTCCATGATGCTCTAAACAACTCTGTTGAACTCACCATTCTGTGCATCAAGAGAAAAATAGTTGGTGGTAAGGAAGTATGAAAACTGCTGGTAAGGAAGTATGAAAAATGACAGGTACCTAGAAGGATGTCCCTGGGCACACTGGAGCCTGACCCACCACTTTTCCTACCTCTGATAGGAAATCGCACCATGTACCCTCGAGGAGGGAGCCCTCAATTCTTCTCAGTGGTGGGTTTCAAACTATGCTAGATAAACTAAGTTAAAAAAAAATCCCTGATCATGGGTGGCATTCAGCTGGTGAGGAAAGGGCTCTTATGTTCAGGCCATTGTGAGCTTTGTCGAGGCCTCTGGGTAACAGCGACTGGCTGGATTCAAGGGGGCTGCATTTTGGAACATGGGGACTTGTACGCAAGACTGGATCTACAAAAAGCAGCGCACCAAAAGAAAGCCAAGCCTCTAATTATGCAGCATGGCTTGGATGGAAGATAGTGGGACAATTTTGTTACCTGCAGTGACTATCTTTATTAAACAATAAACATATTTTACAACTTTAAGGGGCAAAACAACATTTTCCCTTCATTAATTTAATTGTGACTTCCTATAAATCCCTTCCATTCAATTAGTTCCAGAATGGAACACACTGATAGAGTAGTTTGTTTTGCATTCATTAAAGAGGAGAGGGGGGAACCTTGCACCTTGTTTGGATTAAAGGATTGCAATGCTGCTCTGGTAGGGAGGGGGCACCTCTTTCCGTGTGGGATCTGGCAAATCCACAGCACTTTTCTGCCTCAAGTCATCCCAATTAGTTTGGAAGACTATGATGGAAAGGTTCAAACTGTGTTGCATTTGCACATAGCCCAAGTGCTACATTAGGCTACAAAACATTCTTCTGCTAAGTTTCAACCACAACTCAATTACTGAGTTACTTTAAAGGAGAGTCTGCTAGAGCCTAGTCATTATTCCTCCCCTGTGCCCAGCCCTCTGCATAGCGGATTGCATTTGAGAAGAAATGGCAAAAGCACTGAGGTTCTATGCTAGCAGAGAGAATCTGTGAGAATTGTGTTTATGGAGGGTCTCTGAATCCCATCGCAAAACTTGGTCTGCTTCACTCCCAAATGCAGGTTGTTTTGTTGTTCATGAACAGAAGTGCACCTGTGGGAGCATTCATAAAACCACACAACCAAGTGCATACCTTGTCGCAATGGACAACAGTGTGACGGTGCATTTTTGAAGTGTGGCTTTTAATAATTAATGGATTTTGGAAACACACTTGATCACAAGCTTGGGAATGTGTGAGCTTTGCCCCAAACTGCATCCCAGCTCACGTGTGCAAAGAGGAAATATTCTGATGCTTAATGAATACCAGTGACATTTCCATGCGCCCCCAATTGCACTGGATCTGCGTTGCGCAAAAGAGTCACAGTCCATTTTAAGGAATATGGTGCTTTGTTGTG
Source organism: Varanus komodoensis (assembly GCF_004798865.1). NCBI lineage: Eukaryota > Metazoa > Chordata > Lepidosauria > Squamata > Varanidae > Varanus > Varanus komodoensis. The sequence goes on along the minus strand of NW_025336161.1, from coordinate 10,456 downwards.
CTATAGTCATCTTTATGTCTTTGTTGTGGTATAGTCATATAGGTATGTGAGGGGGTGTCATGTGGAGATGGGCAGAGACCTGTTCTCCCCTGCAGAGGAAGGCAGGACACGCTCCAATGTAGCAAAGCTCAGGGAACCCAGGTTCCATTAAGATGCCAGGAAGCACTTCCTGACAGTTAGGACCCTGAGGGTATGGAATGGGCTTCCACGAGAGGTCGTTGAGGCCCCATCAGTGAGGGTGTCCAAAGATAGGCTGGATGTGCACATGGTGGGCATGTCGTGAGCGGAGCCGGCTGGAGCTGGGAGTCAGACTAGATGGACCAGTAGAACCCTTCTGACTCACTCTATTTCTGTGTTTCTATGCTCCCATTGGTTTAACTTGAGAAGTCCTTGACAGCCCTATTTTGCAAACTGGGGTTAAGGAAATCTCAGGATAAATCCATATGAATGCAGATTAGAATGCACATTAAAGCTTATTCCATGGTTGCGAAGGCAGCAAAAAGAATCTTTTTCTCTGCCTCTACTGTGTCAGCCTCATTCCACTGAGCTCCTTAAGTAGGGAAGGGAACCCTCAGCAGCTCACTTTGGATTGTTCTGAATAATATCTTTTGGGTAAAACCACTCGTATCCACCCCAGTTTAGGCTCCAAGCTTAGGACAAGTGCTGTGGCGGTGCTTAAAATGCTTTGTCCCACATGTACCTACCCGGACCCTGAGAGCCCCTCTAAAGATAATGTGGCCTGGACTAACAGGAGCAGTGCCTTTTTGGTCTTGGCACCCCAGCTGTGGAATGAGCTTCCTAAAGTGGTGTACCTGGCACCTACTCTGTATTCTTTTCAGCACCAGGTGAAAACATTTTTATTTTACAGCTTAACTTTTTAACTTCAGTTTTAATATTGCATTTTATCCTGTACTGCTGTCCTGCTGATTCAGTTGCCATTGTGGGGTTTTGCTGCTTTGCTATCTTTTTGTGTTTGTGTGCTTCTGCCACTTATTAACTGTTCCCGAAGGTATGGATCAGCTGGATAGACTTGCTCGCTGAGCTGCTGCCCAGGTTGGCTGGTTAAAGCTGCCAGAGGAGGAATAGGTTGTGGGAGGGGTGAGTGGAGGATGGTGCGGACCAAAGGCCAGGGCCTTTTTTGTTTGGGCACCGCAGCTCTGTGACTCTCTTCCCAGGGAGAACCAACTGCCTATTTCATCGCGTACCTTCAGTCATAAGTGAATTGTTCTTATCTGACCGTTAAAATATGTTTCTGACTGTTAAAATAAGCCGGTTATCACCTTTTTTCTGATCAACTGTGCTGCTCAATTTCAAGTTTTAGATTTTTCCACCTCAAGGGGTACTGCACACACCTTGACAGATGACTGGCTGTAAGGCAGTATAAAAACACTCCGATGCTTTGAACCATTGGTCAGGGTGGGGGAAACAGATACATTTTTTTCTTACAACTTTTAATAAGAAAGTGTTGGCAAGAATCCAACCTGCTGGCCAAGTCTTTAGGAAATGATAAATTAACAAGCTCCCCTCCCGCAACAATGCAGGATTTCAGCATTAGCATGAAAAAGGGCCTGTGAATGGATGCTTGCTCTGCATGCCACAGGAAACGGAATCTCTTGCATGGAGTATTCTCTTAAGAGGTATCAATTTATCATGCACTTAACTTCAGACTTCAAATTACTGAGTACATCTGGCTGCCTTTTAGCAACCACAAGCCATTTTATAATGAAATAACTAAAGTAAACCATAAATGTAGGATTACACACATTAGCTAAATCTATGGATGTAATTAAATAAATTGAAAATCAATGAAAAAAAAAATCAAATGGATCTGCTTAGTCTCTTTTGCTGCCTGACTTGTGAATCTCAGTGTCTGTGAAAGGAAGCAGAATTATGCAAGAGAAACACATATTTACTTAATTTCAGTAATGCATTCTAGTTGCAGAATGCCAATATATTTTCAGGGAAAGGTATGCCAATAAATCAACTCTAGAAAGCTTCCTCGCACCTAAAGGTAGCCCATTCCATGCCAAAGAAGGAATATTTCTTCTGGAAGAATCCCTGAAGAAGCATCACATGGTGAGTGAAGCAGAGTCCCCCCCGTGCACCTCTGGCTTTCTCCAGTTCTACATGGAGATGCCGGGGACTGAACTGGGAAATTCTTCGAGGAAATCTGGAACCTTTGGCCCGTGCCCCCCTGACCAAGACCAAATGCCATCTCCTATTTCTGGGAATGGAGGCAGCAACTACATATGATACCCGGACGCAGAAGACAGCATACCTGCTGGTACCCATCTCCAGGAGTGGCGATGAACAGGTAGGCAGAAAAGGAGCAAAGAGGCGGGGTTCGGTGAGGGGAGGGCTTTGGGAGGGTTTGTGCCCAAGGACCTGCAGGTTGATGGTCTCACATCCATTCGCCTGCTAAGGTCTCAACGTGCACCATCTCAGCATGTGCTACTTAAAGTGCGTTTGCAATACTCTGTTCAGTTCTGGTCTCCTTACCTGGGAAAGGACATTACCGAGTTGGAAAAAGTACAGAGTAGGGCGGTGAAAGTGATCGGGGCTGCAGTGGACCCCCTGCAGGATGGGCATGGCTCCTGGGGCTCTTCAGTGTCGTGAGGGGGCGAGTGCAGGGAGGCATGGCAGAGGGGTCTTCAAAATGCACAGTGGGGAGGAAGCCCTTTTCCTATAATGCTCTGGCCTGGGGTCCTCCCATGAAGATGCCTGGTGGGAGGATGAGGAGGGACACAAGGACGTACTTCTTCACACAACATATACTTGAACCATAGAATTGGTGGCCATCGGGATGGATGCCAATCTGGGTGGAATTGGACAGATTCATGGAGGAGGATTCTTTTGTGTTCAAAAGTACAGCTTGAGAACAGGCCTACAAACCTAAATGTGTTTCCTAGAAAGCAAGTCCCACTGAGATCTGGTGGGATTTAGTTTGGATTTAAATGGTTTATCACTGTGCCTCGAGCTTGCAGTGTAGGCACAACGAGGGCAGGGAATCTATTTTCAACCTGTGTCATTTTCACATCTTTTCAGGCATATGTTTGTTTCAGCCTGTTTCTCTGCTAACCTGCAATTTCTTTGTTAATCCACATGAAAAGTCACATTTAAATTGGTATTTGGAAATGCATTACCTCTCAAAATACACATTTATAAATCTTTTTGCTCTCCAAATATGCTTCCCTGCTTTTTTACAACATTCATGGATGTTTCTTGAGCTGAGAATTGCATTGGAACAACCAGGAAGAATGAAATTTAGTGGCTAAGTTCCAATCTGCATATCAGTGCCAGAAACATAGAAACAGAGCGAGACAGAAGGGGCCTCCTGGGCCATCTAGTCTGACCCCCGGCTACAGCTGGCTCTGCTCATGGCATGCCTGCCATGTGCATGTCCAGCCCATCCTTAAACACCCTCACCAGATCAAGTCAGCTCATACTGAAACTCAAAAGAGCAAACTGCAGAACTCTGCCAGTGGAGAAACTGAGACACAAAGGGAAGGATAGAACAGATATAAACCTGCCAAGCAAAGGAGGGCTGCATTTCCCACAAGCCTCATTTGTGCCACCCTAATGGGAGTTTGATGTTCTTTGGAGAAGAGATGAAAATCAATTCCCAGTTGTTGCCTTTGCCAATGGGAGTCTTCTTGACTCGTGCTGCCGTGGAATGAGTCAGAGGTGTATACATTGTCAAACCAGAATCTGCCTATTAAAAAACCACCTATAATTACTTCTCTGAATGCCTCTTAACTGATATTAAAGTCTGAAAGTTGTTCATCGGAGAGGGATGGATATTAAAGAAGTGATTGACAAACTTATTAATTTTGTTTCAAAAAGAGAGAAGAATTTACCCAACTCAATTTCCCTTTCCCATCCCCGGAGTTGTATCCAAGGGGGGTTTTTTCCCATCATAAAATCCCCCCCCCCGTGTGTGTGTGTGTGTGTGTCTGTCTGTCTGTCTGTGTCTGTGTGTCTGCATTACTATTCTTTCCCACCACCCCAGGTTTCTTCATTCTAACAGGGTTTCTCCGTCTGGTGAGCAATATGACAGGCAGGAATCTGGCAGGAAAATCCCTCCCATCATAGAGGAGTGATTCCGTCTCTTGCGGCATGTGTGTTCCAGGGCACCAGAACTAATACAGGCATAACTGAAGCCTACACACTGGCCAAGCAGGTAGGAATCTCCCAGCAAGGGTGGGAGTCACCATCATGTCTTCACCATCTTGCCAGCTTTCATTCTCATCGAGTGTAGCCTCTCCCCAGCCTCCTGACCATCTTATCCGCTCTATCTACTTGATGATCCTGGGGCTGGCTGGACTAAAGGCTGAGAGAAGTTCCAGAGACTCCAGGCCTGAGAAGACTGGAGAACAGTTTCGAATGCCTGAGGATTACAAGCTGCTCCCACCCAGCATGAATGGCTTAGAATCATAGAATAGAGGAGTTGGAAGGGGCCATGAAGGCCTTCGGGTCCAACCCCCTGCTGCAGGACACCAGTTACACCATCCCAGGCAAATGGCTGTCCAGGATCTTTTTGAATGTCTCCAATGTGGGAGACCCCCCACCTCTCCAGGCAGCTGGTTCCACTGCCTTATTGCTCTGACAGTGAGGAAGCTTTTCCTGATCTCCAGCCCAAATCTGGGTTGCCTGCAACTTGAATTGATTATTCCATGTCCTACACTCTGGCATCAGCAAGAAGAGATCTTAGACCTTCCTCTTTGGGGCAGCCTTTGACGTACTTCTAGAGGGATCTCATGTCCCCCCTCAGTCTTCTCTTCTCAAGGCTGAACATGCCCAGTTCTCTCAGTCTCTCCTCACAGGGCAGTGTTTCCAAACCCTGGATCACTTTTGTTGCCCTCCGCTGGACCCTTTCTAATTTACCTGCCTCTTTCTTAAATGTGGGAATTCATCCCTGCCTCGCAGCATTCATGCTGTAGCTAGGCACGCTACGCTCAGCCAATAGTATTGTAATTTGCCAGCCAATAGTATTGCAACTTACTCAGCTAATAGCATTGTACTTCACCTGTGTAACCATATAA
>NW_025336161.1:0-5314 GCF_004798865.1 Varanus komodoensis | reverse complement strand
AGGGTGTTCACTGCTTTACTCGATGGCTATTGGATTACGCAAGTATAAATGTATCAATCTGTGAAATAATAAAAAGGGCTGCTTGTGTTGACGCAGTAGAATTTTCTGCGAAGATCTTCTTTGTTCTCCCGAACAACCAACCAAGCATGCTTTAAAACTTATTCTTTGTCTGCAGTGTCTTATTTCTCTCTCTGAACTGTCTCGCACCAATTGTCGAGCCGGATCTCGACACTTAAATCTTGGTGCCCAGACCTGGACACAGTATTCCAGGTGAGGTTTGACTAGTGAGGAGTATAGGGGAAATAATACTTCTTGTGATTTGGAAGTAATACTTCTGTTAATGCATCCCAAAATAGCATTTGCCCTTTTGGCGGCTGCATTGCATTGTTGGCTCATGTTTAGCCTATTGTCTACATATTACTCCAAGAACTTTTTCTTGTTCAGTTCTGTTGAGCCACGTGTTCCCCATTTCGTATTGGTGCCTTTAGTTTCTTTTTTCTGGGTGGAGGACTTGACACTTGTCCTTATCAAGTCTCATTCTGTTGCTTTCAGCCCAGTGTTCAAGTTTATCAAGATCGCCCTGAATCTTCATACTGTCTTCTAGTGTGTTTGCTATTCTGCTCAGTTTTGTATCATCTGAAAATGTGATTATCTTTCCTTGCACTTCCTCATCATTAATAAAGATGTTGAAGAGCACTGGGCCCAGGACTGAATCCTGTGGCTCCCCACTAGTTACCCCCCTCCAGTTTGAGAAGGTGCCATCAATGAGCACTCCTTGTGTCCAATTCAGCAGCCAATTTTGGATCCACCTACTAGTTTTTCCATCTAGTCCAGTTTTTGCTGATTTGCTTAGCAGAATGTCGCGTGGCACTATGTCGAAAGCTTTGCTAAAGCCTAAGTAGATTATGTCCACAGTGTTCCCTTTGTCCACTTGGGAGTTGGACCCAGGCAAAACAGTGAGATTAAATTAGTCTGATAGGATTTATTTTGGATGTTGGCTTCTATTAATCACTGGATTTTCTTCAAGATGCTTGCAGATGAATTTTTTAATAATTTGCTCCAGTGTTTTTCCAGGGATTGATGTCAGGCTAACTGGTGTATAGTTCCCATGTTCATCTTTTTCCCCTTTTTGAAGACAGGGACAACATTAGCCCTTCTCCAGTCGTCTGGCACCTCTCCTGTTTTCCAAGATTTATCAAAGATAATAGCCAGTGGTTCTGAGAGTTCCTCTGCCAGCTCTTTCATGACTCTGGGATGGAGTTCATTGGGCCCTGGAGATTTACAAGTGTTTATTCCACCAAGGAATTCCTTGGCCATTGTCTGTCAATTTGGGCTTGCCAGACTTGAACTGCTGGCCCCAGGTGGGGTGCAGGTGAGGACCCCAAAGGGAGTGATACAAGGGTAGGGGGCCCCTTCTGCTGCTAGCTGCTGTCTTGGGCTGGGCGGCTTCCTTCCCTGCATAGGCCTTGTGTACTTGGGGGTCCTAGTGGATGGTCAATTACTGTAGTGGCAGGTGAGGGAGGGATGGTATTGGGTATAGGGCTAGCCAGAAAGGGAAACATGGCCTAGGAAGTTAACAGCTGTGCTGCATTCGAGTCCTCATTGCAACAGTTTGGTGGATGCTTTATTAACCTGCCCTCAGGATGCTGCTTTTAAATGCCATTTGGGTGCACTAGAAGACCTCCCTCATCCCTGACTTAATGGGGAATGAGGCAGCTGATCTGGCAGGCATAGCTAAGATCTGGATGGGTGAACCAGGGGAATTCGTCTTTCCCAGCTATGTTCACTGGAGCACTTGGTACCATATCAAGGAAGGACGTTGGGCCAGGGAGTGGGGTTGCTGTGATCTACAGGAGCTCTATTTCTCTCTCCAATTTCTCTCCTGGTTGACGCTAGCTCTAGAATGCTTACATCTTGTGCTGGCCAGCTGCAGAGGGTCTGTTGGAGTCCAATGCAGCCTGAGATCCACTAGTCTCACCACCTGAGCTGATAGAGGTCATCTTGGCTGCAATGTTGAGGTTCCTCCAGGCTGCTGGTCCTGGGGGATCTCAGCATCCATGCTAAGGGCATACTAGCTGGGGCGGTTCCGGATTTCATGAACCTGATGACAACCATGGGCAGCCAACATGCTATCAACCCAGCACTCGCAGTGGGGTGCACCCTTGATTCCTTTTTGCTCAGCCAGTGATCTGAAGGTGTGGGTCCTTTTGGTCATGGTCAGATCACTGCCTGCTGGGGTTTGGACTCATGGCAACTTTTCTCCTCTGCTGGGGTGGGGAACCCATTAGGATGGTCCAACCCAAGGGTGATGGATCGAGATGGCTTCCAGTGAGAGTGATGAAACAAAACAGGAGGTGGCTGGAGTGCAGAGGGAGGAAAACTCCTTGTGGTACAATCCTGTCCTAGTACAGGCCTATCACAGAGTATGCCTGGAGGCAGTGAGAATGGCAAAGAAACAGTGTCTCACAGCCTCTGTTCAGTCTTCTCTCTGCCACCCAGGGAAGCAGTTTAGGGTTGTCTGCAGCTTACTGGCTGCACACACATCTTGGAGTTAACTGAGGCCTGCAATATATTTCCTAGACACTTCCAAATAAAATCTCTTACATCCATCAGGGCTTGTATGTTGTAAGGGTGGTTTTTTTGTGTTTTTTGTTTTGGCGTGAGTTCCAGTTAGTACAGCTTAAGGCTGGTGACAACATGTTTGGTTCATGCAACCATACAAACAGAGTTCATACAACTCTATTTCTCCTTTTTATCTTCAGCTGGTGAGGCTGTGGATGTGCTGAGCTGGTGCCTGGTCACAACAATAGACTGGATGAGGGCTACCAAACTGAAGCTCCGTCCAGCTGAAACTGACAAGTTGCAAGTGGACAGCTCTTCTGCCTGGATAGATGGGGTTCCAGATGGGGTTCTACTTCCCAAAGAAGGAGCAGGTTTGTAGCCTGGAGGTGCTCCTTGATCCATCTTCATCGCCCAAGACCCAGGTGGCTTCAGTGACTTACAATGCCTTCTACTGACTACTGGCTGCTTATCAATTTCTAAGACAATTCAGGGACTGCCTTTAACCTATCTGGCTTAGGACCACAATACCTGACAACATCTCTCCCAACCTCAATCTACTTGGATGCTACAATCAAGATCTGCACCTGACTGCCACCTTCAAGGGTGGCTTGGTTGGTGGCAAGAAGGAGAAAGGCCTTTTCAGTGGTGTCCCCACTGTCAGGCTCCCCATTGAGTCCTGTCTGGTGCTAACCTTAATATATTTTGGGTGCAAGGTCAAGATTGTTCTCTATCACAAGGCACCAATTAGTTTACTATTATACTGGGACTTTGCTAGTTGCTTAAACAGCTCTTACAATTTACTTTGCATATGCTATTGTAAGTGTGGCAAGATTTGGCCCTTAGGATTGCTTATAACTGGGCAGAACTGGACAGCTGCAACAACATCATTGCTTTTTTTTTTTTTACAGTTTTTCCATTCTATTTTGTATGGTTATCCTTCTTGATGTTTTTATTGCTGTCTGTATTTTATATTTTGTTGTTGCACACCTTCCAGAGAGTTTTGGCTATTGAAATAGACTCAATCAATCAATCAATCACATTCCTGAGCATTACTTTCCTTAATATACACGTATTTTTAATTGGAGAGCCCCTTTGTAAAACACCGAGAATGCAAATCTAGAAGGAACACAGAGCTTTGATTTGCGCAGTGGCTCAATAGGTGCAGGTTTTCTTGCCATTCCCAGCCACAGCCCTTGCCAGTGTTGAACTCCTTATGCCTTCGCCCAGAGAAAGAGCGTCTGGTGCATTCCCAATTCTTACAGGTTCTTTAGCTTACAGAGGAGCTGAACTTCCTTCTGTCTTCCTTAGCCTTTCCCCTTCTTTTTCTTTCCTTTTTCTCACTTTTCTTTTATTTTCTTTCATTTATTTTCACTACTTACAGCATTACCACCTGGCTGACTTCCACCTTTCCATTCCTGACATTAAAGTCTCACACAAGCCAGAGTGTGGTGTCAAACTTCCATATTAGACACACTTAGCAGGAAAATAATCCTCTCCCCATGCAGCATGATGGACTTACTTAGGGCCATTTCTTTTTCTAATCCCACAGGGCATATCCTTGCTAAAATATAGGAGAGGGGAAATCGATAAGTGGACAGCTTGAAAAATATGATGGCACTCGAGGGACAGGTGCAGCAGTATCATGGTGCAGGGGCCGGAAGGATCCCATCCACAGTAACTCTCCATCCTTTCTCATTACAATGAAGCAAAGAAGTAGAGGTCATCTAAGTAGGATTGATTGGCTGGGAAGGGTGGGGAGAACCATTTGCCTTCCCTTGAACTGTTGCTGCTTGCAAAGTTAAAAACCTGAATGTCATTTTAGCAAGACCCAAGGATGATAGTGCAGACATTTGCCTCTAATATGCTTAGCAGAGTTAGGAATCTTGAAGCAAGACTGGAGCTGCTCTGGGGATTCTCTAGAAACCAGAAGTTTAGGTGGTGCCATTGTTGCCTGTTAGAAGACTTCTAGGTTCCCCCTTTTCCCTCTGAAAGGGCAGAAATCTGCTTTAAAAAGACAGAAACAGAATCAGAGTGAGTCAGAAGGGTCTCCTGGGCCATCTAGTCTGACCCCTGGCTCCAGCCGGCTCTGCTCATGGCATGCCCACCATGTGCATGTCCAGCCTATCTTTGAACAGTTTCTTTGCCTGTTGCTTCCACTTTCTTCCTGGACTTCTCACATGAATCACGTGGTGCATGGAATGCCATCACAACTGGATTTAGCTGTGTGATGTCACCACAAGTGGCAAGACATTGCCCTCTGGATTCGCCCCAAGTTTGGGAATGACCACTTGCCTCCATTCACACTTTCACTGATGGCCACCCAGTCAAGCGGGACAGGCCACAGAGTGAACGAAATCACTCCAGGAGCCTGTATCAGATGTCGGGTCTGGTGTCAGGTTGTCATCACTGAGAGCAAATGAAGGCATAAGTGGTGATGGGATGTCTCCATGCTAGTTCCTGATCATCTGAGTGCAGAGGAGGTTAGCATAGGGCGGCTGTGAGTCGGGATGAGTGAGGGACTGCTTGGAGGCTGGCTTGCAAGTGGCCAAGTTCCTAGTGAGCATGCTCAGCATTTACGCGGCAGCAGGAAGTGAGCCCCAAGCATTCAGGTGGCTTTAACTGAAGCCAAAGAAGGCTGGGCTTCCTAGGAAAGCAGCCGCACACACAACTGCTGCACAAGCAGTGCCCCTCCACTCAGCCTGCACAACTGCCATGCCTGCTGTGGAAGAAGGTTGCTGGCTGCACAAGGGGG
>NW_025336160.1:0-23645 GCF_004798865.1 Varanus komodoensis | reverse complement strand
GCGTGTCACCTTCCTTTCGGTGCATCTTTTGCCAATATGTGAGGGTGAGGCCGGGAAATCCCGGCCTTCGGGCGGTCCTCCGACCGTCAGAATGCGCTCGGAACGGCCGGAAATGGGGGCCTGTGCGGAGGGACAGCGTCTCCAAGAGGACTGGGTGGACGCGCGTCACCCTCTTTCCAAGGCAACTTTTGCCCCCCTGTCAGCATGGGGCCAGGAAATCGGGGCCTCAGGGCGGGCCTCCAACCTTCGGAACCTGCTCGGAACAGGTGGAAACGGAGGCCTGCGTGGAGGAAGAGCGTCTGCAAGAGGAATGGGTGCGCGTGTCCCCCTGTTTTCGGGCCGTCTTTTCCCCTCTGTCAGCGTGGGGCCGGGAAATACCGGCCTCCAGGGGGGATTCCGACCATCGGAACGTGCACGGAACTGGCTGAAACTGAGGCCTGAGCGATGGAGGGCGTCTCTGAGAGGACTAGGTGCGCACTTGTCGCCCTCTTTTCGGGGCAGCCTTTGCCCGTCTGTCAGACTGGGGCCAGGAAATCAGGGCCTCCAGGCAGGCCTCCGACCGTCGGAACTCTCTCGGAATGGGCGGAAACGGAGCCTGCGCGGACGGACAGCATCTCAAAAAGGACTTGGTGTTTCCGCGTCACTCTCTTTTCGGGGCAACTGTTGCCCCTCTGTCAGAGTGGGGCCGGTAAATCACGGCCTCTGGGCATACGTCCGAACGCCGGAACGCGCTCTGAACAAGCGGAAACGGAGGCCTGCGCGGAGGGCAGTTTCTCCAAGAGGACTAGGTGCGCGCGCTTCCCCTAGTTTTCCGGGCAACTTTAGCCCCACTGTCAGGGTGGGGCCGGGAAATCGCGGCCTCCGGGTGTGCCTCCGACCTTCGGAACGTGCTCGGAATGGGCGGAAATGGAGGCCTGGGCGAGGGACAGCGTCTCAAAGAATACTAGGTGTGTCCGTTTGGCCCTCTTTTCGGGGCAACTCTTGCCCTCTGTCAGGGTCGAGCCGGGAAATTCCCGCCTCCGGGCGGGACTCAGACCGTGGGAACATGCTCGGAACGGGCAGAAACAGAGGCCTGCGCGGAGGGACAGCGTCTCAAAGGGGACTAGGTGTGTCCGCGTCACCCTCTTTTTGGGGAAACTCTTGGGCCTCTGTCAGGGTGGGGCCTGGAAATCGCGGCGTCCGGCCGGGCCTCCGACAATCGAAACTTGCTGGGAACGGGCGGAAACGGAGGCCTGCGCGAGGGACAGCGTCTCAAAGAGCACTATGTATGTACGCGTGACCCTCTTTTCGGGGCAACTTTTGGACCTCTGTCAGGGTGGAGCCGGGAAATCCCGGCCTTCGGGCGGGCCTCAGACCAGGGGAACGCGTTCGGAACGGGCAGAAACGGAGGGCTGCGCGGAGGGACAGCGCGTCAAAGAGGTCCAGGTCCGCGCGTCGCCCTTTTTTCCGGACAACTTTTGCCCTCTGTCAGGGTGGAGCTGGTTAATCGCGGCCTCCGGGCGTACATCGGAACGTGGAACGTACTCGTAACCGGCTGAAACGGAGGCCTGCGCGAGGGACTGCGTCTGCAAGGGAACCAGGTGTGTCTGCGTGCCCCTCTTTTCGGGGCAACTTTTTCCTCTCTGTCAGAGTGGGGCCGGGAAATCACGGCCTCCGGGCGTACGTCCGACTGTCGGAACGCGCTCAGAACAAGCGGAAACAGAGGCCTGCGCGGAGGGCATTTTCTGCAAGAGGACTAGTTGCGCGCGCTTACCCTTGTTTTCGGGGCAACTTTACCCCACTGTCAAAGCTGGGCTGGGAATTCGCGGCCTTCGGGCGGGCCTCCGACCGTCGGAACGTGCTCGGAAAGGGCGGAAATGGAGGCCTGCGCGAGGGACAGCGTCTCAAATAATACTAGGTGTATCCTTGTTGCCCTCTTTCGGGGCAACTTTTGCCCCTCTGTAAGGGTGAAGCTGGGAAATCGCGGCCTCCGGGTGGTCCTCCGACCTTCAGAACATTCTCGGAACGGGCGAAAACGGAGGCCTGCGCGAGGGAAGGTGTCTCAAAGTGGACTGGGTGCGCGCACGTCGCCCTGTTTTCGGGGCAACTTTTGCCCCTCTGTCACGGTTACCCGGGAAATCGCGGCCTCTGGTCGGGCCTCCGACCGTCAGAATGCGCTCGGAACGGGTGGAAACGGAGGCATGCGTGGAGCAACAGCGTCTCAAAGGGGACTATGTGTTTCTGCGTTGTCCTCTTTTCGGAGCAACTTTTGCCCCTCTGTCAGAGTGGGGCCGGGAAATCGCGGCCCCCGGGAGGGCCTCCGACCATCGAAACGTGCTCAGAACGGGCGGAAACGGAGGCCTGCACGAGGGACAGTGTCTCAAAGAGGACTATCTATGTCCGCGTGGCCCTCTTTTCCGGGCAACTTTTGGACCTCTGCCAGGGTGGGGCCGGGAAATCGCGGCCTCTGGGCAGGCCTCCGACCGTCGGAATGCACTCGGAACGAGTGGAAGCGGATTTCTGCGTGGAGGGACAGCGTCTCAAAGGGGAATAGGTGTGTCTGCGTCACCCTCTATTTGGGGCAACTTTTTCTCCTCTGTCCGGGTGTGGCCGGGAAATCGCGGCCTCTGGGCCGTCCTCCGACCATCGGAACATGCTCGGAACGAGCAGAATCAGCGGCCTGAGCGGAGGGACAGCGTCTCCAAGGGAACCAGGTTTGTCCTCAAACCATGAGGACGCGTTCGGAATGGGCAGAAACGGAGGGCTGCGCGGAGGTACAGCGCGTCAAATAGGTCCAGGTGCGCGCGTCGCCCTGTTTGCCGGGCAACTTTTACCCTCTGTCAGGGTGGAGCCGGGATATCCCGGCCTCCGGGCGGGCCTCAAACCATGGGAACACGGTCGGAATGGGTGGAAACGTTGGCCTGCGCAGAGGGACAGTGTCTCAAAGAAGACTAGGGGTTTCCGCGTCACCCTCTTTTTGGGGTAACGTCGGAACGTGCTCAGTACGGGCAGAAACGGAGGCCTGCGCGGAGGGACAGCATCTCAAAGATGACTAGGTGTGTCCGCGTCGGCCTCTTTTCGGGGCATGTCTTGCCCATCTGTCAGGGTGGGGCCGGGAAATTGCAGCCTCCGGGTGGGTCTCCGACTGTCGGAACCCACTCGGAATGGGAGGAAACGGAGGCCTGCGCGAGGGACTGCGTCTCCAAGGGAACCAGGTGTGTCCGTGTGGCCCTCTTTTCGGGGCAACTTTTGCCCCACTGTCAGGGTGGAGCCGGGAAATCCTGGCCTCCGGGTGGACCTCAGACCGTGGGAACGTGTTTGGAATGGGCATAAACGGGGGCCTGCGTGGAAGGACAGTGTCCAAAGAGGACAGGATGCGCTCGCTTCGCCCTGTTTTCTGGGCAACTTTTGCCTCTCTGTCAGGGTGGAGCCGGGAAATCCTGGCCTCCGGGTGGACCTCAGGCCGTGGGAACACGTTCGGAACGGGAAGAAACGGAGGCCTGCATGGAAGGACAGCGTCTCAAAGAGGAGAAGGTGTGTCCGCATGGCCCTCTTTTCGGGGCAGCTTTTGGGCCTCTGTCAGGGTGGGCCTGGGAATTCGCGGCCTCCGGGCTGGACTTTGACCGTCGTAACGCGCTCGTTATTGGCAGAAACGAAAGCCTACGTGGAGGGACAGCGTCTCAAAGAGTACTATTTGTATCCGTATGGCCTTTTTTTCGGAGCAACTTTTGCCCCTCTGTCAGGTTGGGGCTGGGAAATCGTGGCGTTTGGGCGGGCCTCCGACCGTTGGAAAGCGCTCCGAACACGTGGAAACGGAGGCCTGCACGGCGGGACAGCGTCTCAAAGAGGACTAGCTGTGTCCGCGTGGCCCTCTTTTCGGGGCAAGTCTATCCCATCTGTCATGGTGGTGCCGGGAAATCGCGGCCCCTGGGCGGGACTCCGACCGTCGGAATGCACTCGGAACAGGCGGAAATGGAGGCCTGCGCGGAGGGACAGCTTCTCAAAGAAAACTAGGGGTGCGCCCGTCGCCCTCCTTTCGGGGCAACTTTTGCCAATCTGTGAGGGTGGGGCCGGGAAATCGCGGTCTCCAGGCGGGCCTCCGACCGTCAGAACGCTCTCGGAACGGGCGAAAACGGTGGTCTGCGAGAGGGAAAGTGTCTCAAAGAAGACTAGGTGTGCACGCGTCGCCCTGTTTTCGGGGCAACTTTTGCCAGTCTGTTAGGGAGTGGCCGTGAAATCCCGCCCTTCGGGGGGGGGGCTCCTACTTTCGGAACGCGCACGATACAGGCAGAAAGGGAGTCCTGCCTGGAGGGACAGCGTCTCACAGAGGACTATGTGTGTCTGCGTCACCCTCTTTTCGGGGCAACTTTTTCCCCTCTGTCAGGGTGGGGCTGGGAAATCGCAGCCTCCGGGCGTGCATCCAAACGTGGAACGCACTCGGAAAGGGCTGAAACAGAGTCCTGCGCAGAGGGACAGCATCTGAAAGAAGGCTAGGGGTGTCCACGTAGCCCTCTTTTCGGGGCAACGTTTGCCCCTCTGTCAGGGTGGGGACGGGAAGTCGCATCCTCCGTGCCGGTCTCTGACCCTCGGAACGGGTTCGGAACAGGCGGAAACGGAAGCCTGCGTGGAGGGACAGCGTCTCAAAGAGGACTAGGTGTGTCCACGTGGCCCTCTATTAGGGGCAACTTTTGCCCTCTCTCAGGGTGGGGCCGGGAAATCACGGCCTCCGGGCAGTCCTCCGACCGTCGGAACTCGCTTGGAATGTTCGGAAACGGAGGCCTGCGTGGAGGGGAAGCCTCTCAAAGAGGACTAAGTGGGTCCGCGTCGCCCTGTTTTCGGGGCAAGTCTATCCCATCTGTCATGGTGGTGCCAGGAAATCGCGGCATCCGGGCATGCATCCAAACATGGAACACGCTCGGAAAGGGCTGAAACAGAGTCCTGCGCAGAGGGACCGCATCTGAAAGAAGGCTAGGTGTGTCCACGTGGCCCTCTTTTCGGGGCAACTTTCGCCCCTCTGTCAGGGTGGGGACGGGAAGTCGCGTCCTCCGTGCTGGTCTCTGACCCTCGGAACGGGCAGAAACGGAGGCCTGCGCGGAGGGACAGCGTTTCAAAGGGTACTAGGTGTGTCCTCATCACTCTCTTTTTGGGGAAACTTTTGGGGCTCTGTCAGGGTGGGGCCAGGAAATAGCGGCCTCCTGGCGGGCCTCCGAACGTCGGAACGTACTCGGAACGGGGGGAAATGGAGGCCTGCGCTGAGGGACAGCTTCTCAAAGGGGACTAGGTGTGTCCTCATCACCCTCTTTATGGGGAAACTTTTGGGCCTCTGTCAGGGTGGGGCCGGGAAATCGCGGCGTCCGGGCGGGCCTCCGACCATCGAAACATGCTCGTAATGGGCGGAAACGGAGGCCTGCGCGAGGGACAGCGTCTCAAAGAGGACTAGGTGCGTCTGCGTCACCCTGTTTTCCGGGCAAGTTTTGCCTCACTGTCAGAGTGGGGACGGGAAATTCCACCCCTCGGGCGGGCCTCCAACTGTTGGAACGCTCTCGGAACGGGCAGAAACGGAGGCCCGCGTGGAGGGACAGCATCTAAAAGATGACTAGGTGTGTCCGCGTGGCCCTCTTTTCAGGGAAACATTTGCACCTCTGTCAGGGTGGGGATGGGAAATCGCAGGCTCCAGGTCTGCATCCGAACGTGGAACAGGCTCGGAAATGGTGGAAACGGATTCCTGCGTGGAGGGACACCATCTCAAAAAAGACTACGTGTGTCCGCGTGGCCCCCTTTTCGGGGCAACTTTTGACCCTCTGTAAGGGTGGGGCTGGTAAATCGCGGCCTTTGGGCGGGCCTCCGACCGTCGGAACGCTCTCGGAACGGGCGGAAATGGAGGACTGCGCGAAGGGCATTTTCTCCAAGAAGACTAGGTGCGCGCACTTCCCCTTGTTTTCGGGGCAACTTTAGCCCCACTGTCAGGGTGGGGCCGGGAATTCACGGCCTCCGGGCGGGCCTCCGACCGTCGGAACGTGCTCGGACAGGGCGGAAATGGAGGCCTACGCGCGGGACAGCGTCTCAAAGAATACAATGTGTGTCCGTGTGGCCCTCTTTTTGGGGCAGCTTTTGCCCCCCTGTCAGGGTGGAGCCGGGAAATCGCGGCCTCCGGGCGGTCCTCCGACCGTCGGAATGTGCTCGGAACGGGCAGAAACAGAGGCCTGCAGGGAGGGACAGAGTCTCAAGAGGGACTAGGTGTGTCCGGGTCACCCTCTTTGGGGAAAGATTTGGGCCTCTGTCAGGGTGGGGCAAGGAAATCGTGGCCGCCGGCGGGACTCCGACCGTCGGAACGTGCTCTGAACGGGCGGAAACGGAGGCCTGCGCGGAGGGACAGCGCCTCGAAGAGGACTAGATGCGGGCGTCGCCCTGTTTTCCGGGCAACTTTTGTCTCTCTGTCAGGGTGGGGCCGGGAAATCCCGGCATTCGGGTGGGCCTCCGACCGTCGGAACGCAATTGGAACGGGCGGAAATGGAGGCCTGCACGGAGGGATAGCATCTCAAAATGGACTTGCTGTGTCCGCGTCACTCTCTTTTTGGGGCAACTTTTGCCCCTCTGTCAGGGTGGGGCCAGAAATCACGGCCCCCGGGCGGGGCTTTGACCGTCACAACGCGCTCGGAACAGGCAGAAGGGAGTCCTGCGTGGAGGGACAGCGTCTCAAAGAGGACTAGGAGTGTCCGCGTCGCCCTCTTTTCGGGGCAAGTCTTGCCCCTCTGTCAGGGAGGGGCCGGGAAATCGCGGCCTCCAAGCGCGCCTCCGACCGTCGGAACGTGCTCAGTACGGGCAGAAACGGAGGCCTGCGCGGAGGGACAGCATCTCAAAGAGGACTAGGTGTGTCCGCGTCGGACTCTTTTCGGGGCAAGTCTTGCCCATCTTTCAGGTTGGGTCCACGAAATTGCGGCCTCCGGGCGGTCCTGTGACCTTCGGAATGAGCTCGGAATGGGCGGAAATGTAGGCCTGCGCGGAGGGACAGCGTCTCAAAGAGGACTAGGTGAGTGTGCGTGGCCCTATTTTCGGGGCAACTGTTTCCCCTCTGTCAGGGTAGGGCTGGGAAATCTCGGCCTCCGGGCGGGCCTCGGACTGTCGGAACGCGCTCGGCAAGGGCAGAAACGGAGGCCTGCGCGGAGGGACAGCGTTTCAAGGGGGAATAGGTGTGTCCGCGTCACCCTTTTTTTGAGAAAACTTTTGGGCCTCTGTCAGGGTGGGGCCGGGAAATCGCGGCCTCTGGGCCGGCCTCCGACTGTCGGAACGCGCTCGGTAAGGGCTGAAATAGATCCCTGCGTGGAGGGAAAGCGTCTCAAAGAGGACTAGGTGTCTCTGGGTCACCCTCTTTTCGGGGCAACTTTTGCTCCTCTGTCAGAGTGGGGCCAGGAAATCGCGGCCGCCGGCGGGACTCCAACCGTCAGAATACGCTCGGAATTGGCGGAAACGGAGGCCTGCGCAAAGGGACAAAGTCTCAAAGAGGACTTGGTTTGTCCGCGTCGCCCTGTATTCGGGGGAACTTTTGCCCCTCTTGGTGTGCGGGCATCGCCCTTTTTTCTGGGCATGACTTGCCCATCTGTCAGGGTGGGGCTTGGAAATCGCGGCTTCTGGGCTTGCCTCCGCTTGTCGGAACGGGCTCGGTAAGGGCAGAAACGGATGCGTGCATGAGGGACAGCGTCTCAAAGAGGAATAGGTGTGCCCGCGTCGGCCCCTTTTCGGGGCAAGTCTTTCCCGTCTGTCAGGGTGGGGCCGGGAAGTTGCAGCCTCCGGGCGGGACTCCGACCTTCAGAACGCACTCGGAACGGGCAGAAACGGAGGCCTGGGTGGAGGGACAGCGTCTCAAAGAGGACTAGTTGTGTCCGCGTGGCCCTCTTTTCGGGGCAACGTTTGGCCCTCTGTCAGGGTGAGGCCGGGAAATCGCTGCCTCCGGGCGGGCCTCCGACCGAAGGGAAGCGCTCGTAACGGGAGGAAATGGAGGCCTGCGGGGAGGGACAGCCTCTCAAAGAGGACTAAGTGCGCGAGCATCTCTCTTTGTCAGGGTGGAGGCGGGAAATCCCGGCTTCCGGGCGGGCCTCTGACTTTCGGAACGTGCTCGGAACGGGAGGAAACGGAGGCCTGCGTGGAGGGACAGCGTCTCAAAGAAGACTAGGTGTGTCCCCGTCACCCTCTTTCGGGGCAACTTTTGGCCCTCTCTCAGGCTGGAGCCGGGAAATCACGGCCTCCGGGCAGTCCTCCGACCGTCGGAGCTCGCTCGGAATGGGCGGAAAAAGAGGCCTGCGTGATGTACAGCGTCTCAAAGAGGACTAGGTGCACAAGCTTCATCCTGTTTTTCGGGCAACTTTTGCCTTTCTGTCAGCGTGGGGCCGGGTGATCCCGGCCTTTGGGTGGACCTCCGACAGTCGGAAAGCTCTTGGTATGGGCAGAAACGGAGGTCTGCGCGGATGGACAGCATCTCAAAGAGGACTAGGTGTGTCTGCGTGGGCATCCTGTCGGGGCAACTTTTGCCCCTCTGGAAGATTGGGACCGGGAAATCGCCGCCTCCGGGCGGGCCACAGACCGTCGGAATGCGCTCGGAACAGGCGGAAACTGAGGCCTGCCCGAGAGACAGAGTCTCAAAGAGGACTAGGTGTGTGCGTGTCGCCCTTATTTCTGAGCAAAGTTTGATCCTCTGTCCGGGTGGAGCCGTGAAATCCTGGCATCTGGACTGGCCTCCACCTGTTGGAACGCGCTCGGAACGGGCGGAAGCGGGGACCTCCGTGGAGGGACAGTCCCTCAGGAGGACTAGGTTCGTGCATCGACCTGTTTTCCCGGCAACTTTTGCCTTTCTGTCAGGGTGGAGCCGGGAAATCCCAGCCTCCGGGCGGGCCTCCGACCACCAGAACCTGCTTGGTACGAGCGGAAGCGGAGGCCTGCGCGGAGGGACAGCGTCTCAACGAGGACTAGGGGTGTCCGTGTGGCCCTCTTTTTGTACAACTTTTGCCCCTCTGTCAGGGTGGAGCCGGGAAATCGCGTCCTCAGGGCGGGCCTCCGACACTCGGAACGCGAACGGAACAGGCGGAAACAGAGGACTGCTCGGAGGGACAGCCCCTCAAGGAGGACTAGTTGCGCGCGTCGCCCTGTTTTCCGGGCAACTTTTGGCCCTCTGTCAGGGTGAGGCCCGGAAATCGCAGACTCTGGGCAGGCCTCCGACCGACGGAAAGCGCTCGTAACGGGTGGAAATGGAGGCGTGCACGGAGGGACAGTGTCTCCAAGAGGAGTAGTGCGCGTGCATGGCCCCTTTTCGGGCAACTTTTGCCCCTGTGTCAGGCTGGGGACGGGAAATCACGGCCACCGGGTGGGCCTCCGACCGTTGGAACGCGCTCAGAATGGGCGAAAATCGAGGCGTGCGCGGAGGGAAAGCGTCTCAAAGAGGACTAGGTGTGTCCGCGTCACCCTCTTTTTGGGGAAACTTTTGGGCCGCTGTCAGAGTGGGGCCGGGAAATCGCGGCCTCCGGGCGGGACACTGACCGTCGGAACGCGCTCGGAATGGGTGGAAACGGAGACATGCGCGGAGGGACAGCGTCTCCTAGAGGACTAGGTCCACACGCATCCCCCTGTTTTCGGGACAACTTTAGCCCCACTGTCAGCGTGGGGCTGGGAAATCTCTACCTCCGGGCAGACCGTCGGAACATGCTCGGAACGGGCGTAATCGGAGGCCTGCCCGGAGGCACAGCATCTCAAACAGGACTAGGTGTGTCCGCGTCACCCTCTTTTCTGGGTAACTTTTCGCCCTCTGTCAGCGTGGGGCCGGGAAATCTCGGCCTCCGGGCAGGCCTCCGACCATCGGAACAAGCTCGGAATGGGCGGAAGCGGTGGCTTGTGCGGAGGGACACCGTCTCAAAGAGGACTAGGTGTGTCCGCGTCACCCTCTTTTCAGGGCAACTTTTGGCCCTCTGTCAGCATGGGGCCGGGAAATCTCGGCCTCCAGGCGGGCATCCGACTTTCGTAACGCACTCGGAACGGGTGGAAACAGATTCCTGCGCGGAGGGACAGTGTCTCAAATGGGACCAGGTGTGTCCGCGTCACCCTCTTCTCGGGGCAACTTTTGGCCCTCTGTCAGGGTGGGGAAGGGAAATCGCGGCCTCCGGGCCGGCCTCCGATGTCGGAACGCTCTCGGAACGGGCGGAAATGGAGGCCTGCGCGAAGGACAACTCCTCAAAGAGGACTAGGTGTGCACGCTTCGCCCTGTTTTCCGGTCACATATTGCCTCCCTGTCAGGGTGGGGCCGGGATATCCTGGCCTTCGGGATTGCCTCCGACCATCGTAACGCGCTCGGTATGGGCAGAAACGGTACCCTGCGTGGAGGGACAGCATCTCAAAGAGGAGTATGTGTGTCCGCGTGGCGCATTTTTTGGAGCAACATTTGCCCCTCTGTCAGAGTGGGGCCGGGAAATCGCGGTCTCTGGGAGGGCCTCCGAACGTCGGAACGCACTCAGAACAGGCAGAAAAGGAGACCTGTGTGGAGGGACAGCGTCTTAAAGAGGAGAACGTGCGCATGCATGGCCCCTTTTCGGGGCAACTTTCGCCCCTCTGTCAGAGTGGGGCCGGGAAATCGCGGACTCCGGGCAGAACTCTGTCCGTCGGAACGCGCTCAGAACAAGCGGAAACGGAGGCCCCCGCGGAGGGACAGCGTTCCAAGAGGACTAGGTGTGTTTCCCGTCACACTCTTTTCGGGGCAACTTTTGGCCCTCTGTCAGGGTCGTGCCGGGAAATCGCGGCCTCAGGGCAGGCATCCGACCTTCGGAATGCAGTTGGAATGGGTGGAAATGGATTCCTGCATATAGGGACATCGTCTCAAATGGGACTCGGTGTGTCCAGGTCACCCCTTTTTTCGGGGCAACTTTTGCCCCTCTGTCAGCGTGGGGCCGGGAAATCGTGGCCTCCGGGCGGACGTCCGACCGTCGGAACGGGCTCAGAACAAGCGGAAACGGAGGCCTGCGCGGAGGTACCATGTCTCCAAGAGGACTAGGTGCGCGCGCATCCCCGTTTCCGGGGCAACTTTGGCCCCACTGTGAGGGAGGGCTGGGAAATTGCGGCCTCCGGGCGGGCCTCCGACCGTCGGAACGTGCTCGGAAGGGGCGGAAACGGAGGCCTGTGCGAGGGACAGCTTCTCAAAGAGGACTGGGTGTGTCCCCGTCACCCTCTTTTCGGGGCAACTTTTGGCCCTCTGTCAGGGTGGGGTCGGGAAATCACGGCCTCTAGGCGGGCCTCCGACCGTCGGAACGCGCTCGGAATGGGCGGAAATGGAGGCCTGCACGAGGGACAGCGTCTCAAAGAGGACTGGGTGTGTCCACGTGGCCCTCTTTTCGGGGCAACTTTTGCCCCTCTGTCAGGGTGGGGATGGGAAGTCGCTTCCTCTGTGCCGGTTTCTGACCGTCGGAACGCGCTCGGAACAGGCGGAAACGGAAGCCTGAGTGGAAGGACAGCATCTGAAAGAGGACTGGGCTTGTCCGCATCGCCCTGTTTTCGGGGAAAGCCTTGCCCATCTGTCAGGGTGGTGCAGGGAAATCGCAGCCCCTGGGCGGGACTCCGACCATCGGAAAGTGCTCAGTATGGGCGGAAATAGTGGCCTGCGCGGAAGGACTGCGCCTCAAAGAGGACCAGGTGCTCGCATTGCCCTGATATCCGGCCGACTTTTGCCTCTCTGCAGGGTGGGGCCGGGAAATCGCGGCCTCCGGATGGGCCTCCGACCGTCAGAACGCTCTCGGAATGGGAGGAAACGGAGTCCTGCACGGAGGGACACCATCTCAAAGAAGAATGGGTGTGTCCACGTGGCCCCCATTTCGGGGCAACTTTTGCCCCTCTGTAAGGTTGGGGCTGGTAAATCGCGGCCTCTGGGTGGGCCTCCGACCGTCGGAACGCTTTCAGAATGGGCAGAAATGGAGGTCTCCGTGAAGGGCATTTTCTCCAAGAGGACTAGGTGCGCGCACTTCCCCTTGTTTTTGGGGCAACTTTAGCCCCACTGTCAGGGTGGGGCCGGGAATTCGCGGCCTCCGGGTGGGCCTCCGACCGTCGGAACGTGCTCGGAACGGGCGGAAATGGGGGCCTGCGCTAGGGACAGCGTCTCAAATAATACTAGGTGTGTCCGTGTGGCCCCCTTTTTGGAGCAACTTTTGCCCCTCTGTCAGGGTGGAGCTGGGAAATCACGGCCTCCGGGCGGTCCTCCGACCGTTGGAACGTGCTCGGAACGGGCAGAAACGGAGGCCTGCACAGAGGGACAGCGTCTCAAAGGGGACTAGGTGTGTCCGCGTCAGCCTCTTTTTGGGGAAAGATTTGGGCCTCTGTCAGGGTGGGGCGAGGAAATCGCGGCCTCCAGGCGGGCCTCTGACCATAAGAACGTGCTCGGAACGGGCGGAAACGGAGGCCTGTGCGAGGGACAGCGTCTCAAAATGGACTAGCAGTGTCCGCGTCGGCCTCTTTTCGGGGCAAGTCTGGCCCATCTGTCAGGTTGGGGCCGTGAAAGCGCGGCCTCCGGGCGGTCCTGTGACCTCCGGAATGAGCTCGGAATGGGCGGAAATGTAGGCCTGCGCGGGGGAACAGCGTCTCAAAGAGGACTAGGTGAGTGTGCGTGGCCCTCTTTTCGGGGCAACTGTTTCCCCTCTGTCAGGGTAGGGCTGGGAAATCTTGGCCTCCGGGCGGTCCTCGGACTGTCGGAACGCGCTCGGTAAGGGCAGAAACGGAGTCCTGCATGAGGGACAGCGTCTCAAAGAGGAATAGGTGTGCCCGCGTCGGCCCCTTTTCGGGGCAAGTCTTGCCCGTCTGTCAGGGTGGGGCCGGGAAATCGCGGCCTCCGGGCTGGACTCCAACCGTCGGAACGCACTCGGAACGGGCAGAAACGGAGGCCTGGGTGGAGGCACAGCGTCTCAAAGAGGACTAGGTGTGTCCACGTGGCCCTCTTTTCGGGGAAACTTTTGCCCCTCTGTCAGGTTGGGGCTGGGAAATCACGGAATTTGGGCAGGCCTCCGACCGTCAGAACGTGCTCGGAACGGGTGGAAACGGAGGCCTGCGCGAGGGACAGCGTATCAAAGAGGACTAGGTGTGTCCATGTCAACCTCATTCGGGGCAACTTTTGGCCCTCTCTCAGGCTGGAGCCGGGAAATCACGGCCTCCGTGTAGTCCTCCGACCGTCGGAACTCGTTCGGAATAGGGAGAAACGGAGGCCTGCGCGAGGGACAGCGTATCAAAGAGGACTAGTTGAGTCCGCGTGGCCCTCTTTTCGGGGAAACTTTTGGCCCTCTGTCAGGGTGAGGCCGGGAAATCACTGCCTCCGGGCGAGCCGCCGACCGAAGGAAAGCGCTCGTAGCGGGAGGAAATGGAGGCCTGCGCGGAGGGACAGCGTCTCAAAGAAGACTAGGTGTGTCCCCGTCAACCTCATTTGGGGCAACTTTTGGCCCTCTCTCAGGCTGGAGCCGGGAAATCCCGGCCTCCGGGCAGTCCTCCGACCGTCGGAACTCTCTCGGAATGGGCAGAAACAGAGGCCTGCATGAGGGACAGCGTCTCGAAGAGGAATAGGTGTGCCCGCGTCGGCCCCTTTTCGGGGCAAGTCTTGCCCGTCTGTCAGGGTGGGGCCGGGAAATCGCGGCCTCCGGGTGGGAGTCCGACCGTCGGAACGCGCTCGGAAAGGGTGGAACCGCAGCCTGCACGGAGGGAGAGCGTCTCCAAGAGGACTCCGTGCGCGTGTCCCCGTTTTCGGGCCAACTTTTGCCCCTCAGTCAGCGTGGGGCCTGGAAATCCTGGCCTCCGGGGGGTCCTCCGATCATTGGAACATGCTCGGAATGGGCAGAAACAGAGGCCTGCGCTGAGGGACAGCGTCTCAATGGGGACTAGGCGTGTCTGCCTCACCCTGTTTTTGGGGAATCTTTTGGGCCTCTGTAGGGTGGGGCCGGGAAATCGCAGCCACCGGGCGGACGTCCGACCGTCGGAACGCGCTCCGAAAAAGCGGAAACGGAGGCCTGCGCCAGGGACAGATGCTCAAAGAGGATTAGGTGTGTCCGCATGGCTCTCTTTCCGGGGCAACTTTTGCCCCTTTCTCAGGTTTGGGCCGGGAAATCACGGCATTTGGGCGGGCCTCCGACTGTTGGAACGCTCTCGGAATAGGCGGAAAAGAGGCCTGCGAGGAGGGACCGCGTCTCCAAGGGGACTAGGTGTGTCCAGGTCACCCTCTTTTTGGGTAAAGTTTTGGGCCTCTGTCAGGGTGGGGTTGGGAAATCGCTGCCTCCGGGCGGGCCTCCGACCATCAGAATGCGCTAGGAATGGATGGAATCGGAGGCTTGTGTCGAGCGACAGCGTCTCAAAGAGAACTAGGTATGTCCACGTCGCCCTCTTTTCGGGGCATGTCATGCCCATCTGTCAGGGTGGGGCTGGGAAATCGCAGCCTCTGAGCGGGCTTCCGACGGTCGGAACGCACTCGGTAAGGGCTGAAACGGAGGCCTGCGTGTAGGGACAGCGTCTGAAAGAGGACTTGGTGCGCGGGCGTCGCCCTGTTTTCGGGGCAAGTCTTGCCAATATGTCGGGGTGGGGCCAGGAAATCGCAGCCTCTGGGCTGGCGTCCGCTTGTTGGAACGTGCTCGGAACGGGCAGAAACGTAGGCCTGGGTGGAGGGACAGCGTCTCAAAGAGGACTAGGTGTGTCCGCTTGGCCCTCTTTTCGGGGCAACTTTTGGCCCTTTGTCAGGGTGGGTCCGGGAAATCGCAGATCCGGGCGGGCCTCCGACAGTCGGAAAGTGCTCTGAACGGTCGGAAATGGAGGCCTGCGCGAGGGACATGTGCTCCAAGAGGATTAGCTCTATGCGCGTGGCTGTCTTTTCGGGGAAACTCTTGCCCCTCCGTCAGGGTGGAGCTGGGAAATCGAAGCCTCTCAGCGGTCCTCCAACCGTCGGAACGCACTCGGAACGGCGGGCTCAGATTCCTGCGCGGTGCGACTGCATCTCAATGGTGACAAGGTGCGTGCATCTCCCTGTTTTCCGGGCAACTTTTGCCCCTCTTTCAGAGTGGAGCCGGGAAGTCGCGGCCTCCAGGCGGGTCTCCGACTCTCGGAACGCACTTGGAATGGGCGGAAACAGAGGCCTGCGTGAGGGACAGCGTCTCAAAGAGGACTAGGTGCGCGAGCTTCACCCTGTTTTTCGGGCAACTTTTTCCTTTCTGTCACGGTTGGGCCGGGAAATCCCGGCCGTTGGGCGGAACTCCGACCATCAGAAAGCTCTTGGTACAGGCAGAAACGGAGGCCTGCGCGGACGGACAGCATCTCAAAGAGGACGAGCTGTGTCCGCGTGGCCCTCTTTTCGGAGAAACTTTTGGCCCTCTGTCAGGGTGGGGCAGGGAAATCGCGGCCTCCGGGCGGTCCTCCGACCAGCGGAACCTGCTCGGGACGGGCAGAAACAGAGACCTGCGCAGAAGGACAGTGCCTCAAAGGGGACTGGGTGTCCGCGTCACCCTCTTTTCGGGGCAACTCTTGCCCCTCTGTCAGAGTGGGGCCAGGATAGCACGGCCTCCGGGAGTACGTCTGACCGTCGCAACGCGCTCCGAATGGGTGGAAACGGAGGCCTGCGCGAGGGACAGCGTCTCAAAGAGGACGAGCTGTGTCCGCATGGCCCTCTTTTCGGAGAAACTTTTGGCCCTCTGTCAGGGTGGGGCAGGGAAATCGCGGCCTCCGGGCGGTCCTCCGACCAGCGGAACCTGCTCGGGACGGGCAGAAACAGAGACCTGCGCAGAAGGACAGTGCCTCAAAGGGGACTGGGTGTCCGCGTAACCCTCTTTTCGGGGCAACTCTTGCCCCTCTGTCAGAGTGGGGCCAGGATAGCACGGCCTCCGGGAGTACGTCCGACCGTCGGAACGCACTCAGAACAAGCGGAAATGGAGGCCTGTGCAAGAGACAGCGTCTCAAAAAGGACTGGGTGTGTCCGCGTGGCCCTCTCTTCGGAGCACCTTTTGCCCCTCTGTCAGGGTCGAGCCAGGAAATCACGGCCTCTGGGCAGGCCTCCGACTGTCGGAACGCGCCCGGAAAGGGCGGAAACGGATTCCTGCGCAGAGGGACAGCATCTCAAAGGGGACTGGGTGTCCGCGTCACCCTCTTTTCGGGGCAACTCTTGCCCTTCTGTCAGAGTGGGGCCGGGATATCACGGCCTCCGGGCGTACGTCCGACCGTCGGAACGCGCTCAGAACAAGCGGAAATGCAGGCCTGTGCAAGAGACAGCGTCTCAAAGAGGACTGGGTGTGTCCGCGTGGCCCTCTCTTCGGAGCACCTTTTGCCCCTCTGTCAGGGTGGAGCCAGGAAATTGCGGCCTCTGGGCAGGCCTCCGACTGTCGGAACGCGACCGGAAAGTGCGGAAACTGATTCCTGCGCAGAGGGACAGCGTCCCAAAGGGGACTAGGTATATCCACGTCTCCCTCTTTTCGGGACATCTTTTGGCCCTCTGTCAGTGTGGGACCGGGAAATCGCGGCCTCCGGGCGGTCCTCCGACCATCGGAACGCGTTCGGAATGGGTGCATGCGGAGGCCTGCGCGGAGGGACAGAGTCTCAAAGGGGACTAGGTGTGTCCACGTCACCCTCTTTTTGGGGAAACTTTGGGCCTTTGTCAGGGTGGGGCTGGGAAATAGCGGCCTGCAGGCGTGCCTCCGACCGTTGGAAAGTACTCGGAACGGACGGAAACGGAGGCCTGTGCGAAGAACAGCTTCTCAAAGAGGACTAGGTGCGCGCGCTTCGCCCTGTTTTCCGTGCATCTTTTGCCTCTCTGTCAGGATCGGGCCGGGAAATCCTGGCCTTCGGGCGGGCTTCCGACCGTCGATAAGCGCTCGGTATGGGCAGAAACGGAAGCCTGCGCGGAGGGACAGCATCTCAAAGAGTACTATGTGTGTCCGCGTCACCCTCTTTTCGGGGCAACATTTGTCCCTCTGTCAGCTTGGGTCGTGGAAATCGCGGCCTCCGGGCAAGCCTCCGACCATAAGAACGTGTTCGGGACGGGCAGAAACAGAGCCCTGCGTGGAGGGACAGCGTCTCAAAGGGGAAAAGGTGTGTCCGCGTCGCCCTCTTTTCGGGGAAACTTTTGGGGCTCTGTCAGTGTGGGGCCGAGAAATCGCGGTCTCCGGGCGGTCCTCCGACCGTGGGAACATGCTCGGAACGCACAGAAACAGAGCCCTGCGTGGAGGGACAGCGTCTGAAAGGGGACTAGCTTTGTCCGCGTGGCCCTCTTTTCGGGAGAAGTTTTGTGCCTCTGTCAGGGTGGGGCCGGGAAATCGCGGCCTCTGGGCTGGCCTCCGACCGTCGGAACACGCACGGAATGGGCGGAAATGGATTTCTGTGCGGAGGGACAGCGTCTCAAAGAGGACTAGGTGTGTCTATGTGGCCCTCTTTTCGGGGCAACTTTTCTCCTTTGTCAGGGTGGGGCCGGGAAATCGCGGCCTCCGGGCAAGCCTCCGACCGTCGGAATGTGCCCAGAACGGGCAGAAACAGCCGTGCGCGGAGGAAAGCGTCTCAAAGGGGACTAGGTGTGTCCGCGTCGCCCTCTTTTTGGGGAAACTTTTGGGCCTCTGTCAGGCTGGGGCCGGGAAATCGCGGCCTCCGGGCGGTCCTCCGACAGTCGGAACGTGCTTGGAACGGGCAGAAACGGGGGCCTGCGCAGAAGGACTGCGCCTCAAAGAGGACCTGGTGCTTGCGTCGCCCTGTTATCCGGGCAACTTTTGCCTCTCTGTCAGGGTGGGGCCGGGAAATTGCTGCCTCCGTGCCTGCATCCAAACGTGGAACGTGATCGGAATGGGCATAAATGGAGGCCTGAGCTGAGGGACAGCGTCTCAAAGTGGACTAGGTGTGTCCGCGTGGCCCTCTTTTCGGGGGAACTTTTGCCCCTCTGTCAGGGTGGGGCCGGGAAATCGCGGACTCCAGGCTGGCCTCCCACCGTCGGAACACGTTCGGAATCGGCGGAAATAGAGGCCTGCGCTGAGGGACAGCTTCTAAAGTAAATTAGGGGCTCGCGCATTGCCCTCTTTTCGGGGCAACTTTTTCCCCTCTCTCAGGGTGGGGCCGGGAAATTGCGGCATCCGGGCGTGCATCCAAACGTTGAACGCGGTTGGAATAGGGCTGAAACAGAGTCCTGCGCGGAGGGACAGCAGCTGAAAGAAGACTAGGTGTGTCCATGTGGCCCTCTTTTCGGGGCAACTTTTGCCCTTCTGTCAGGGTGGGGACGGGAAGCCGTGTCCTCCGTGCCGGTCTCTGACCATCGGAACGCACTCGGAACAGGCGGAAACCAAGGCCTGAGTGGAAGGACAGCATCTGAAAGAGGACGAGGCTTGTCCGCGTCGCCCTGTTTTCGGGGCAAGCCTTGCCCATCTGTCAGGGTGGTGTAGGGAAATCGCAGCCCCTGGGCGCGACTCCGACCATCGGAATGTGCTCGGAATGGGCGGAAACAGAAGCCTGCGCAGAAGGACTGCACCTCAAAGAGGACCAGGTGCTCGCGTCGCCCTGTTCTCCGGGCAACTTTTGCCTCTCTGTCAGGGTGGGGCCGGGATATTGCCGCCTCCGGGCCAGAATCCGAACGTGGAACGCGATCGGAATGGGCGGAAATGGAGGTCTGAGCTGAGCGACAGCGTCTCAAAGAGGACTAGGTGTGTCCGCGTGGCCCTCTTTTCGGGGCAACTTTTGCCCCTCTGTCAGGGTGGGGCTGGGAAATCCTGGCCTTCGGGCCGGACTCTGACCGTCGTAACTCGCACGGAATGGGCGGAAACGGATTTCCGTGCGGAGGGACAGCGTCTCAAAAGGGACTAGGTGTGTCCGTGTCACCCTCTAATTGGGGAAACTTTTGGGCCTCTGTCAGGGTGGGGCCGGGAAATCGCGGCCTCTGGCGGGCCTCCGACCGTCGGAATGCACTAGGAATGGGCGGAAATGGAGGCCTGCGCGGAAGGACAGCGTCCCAAAGGGAACCAGGTGTATCCGCGTTAACCTCTTTTCGGAGAAACTTTTGGGCCTCTGTCAGGGTGGGGCCGGGAAATCGTGGCCTCTGGGCGGTCCTCCGACAGTCGGAACGTGCTTGGAACGGGCAGAAACGGGGGCCTGCGCAGAAGGACTGCGCCTCAAAGAGGACCAGGTGCTCCCGTCACCCTCTTATCCGGGCAACTTTTGCCCCACTGTCAGGGTGGAGCCGGGAAATCCCGGCCTCCGGGCGGGCCTCAGACCGTGGGAACGCGTTCGGAACGGGCATAAAGGGAGGCCTGCGTGGAAGGACAGTGTCTCAAAGAGGACAAGGTGTGTCCGCGCGGCCCTCTTTTCGGGGCAACTTTTGGGCCTCTGTCATGGTGGGGCTGGGAAATCGTGGCCTCCGGGCTGGCCTCCGACCGTAGTAACGCGCTCGGTATTGGCAGAAACGGAAGCCTGCGCGGAGGGACAGCGTCTCAAAGAGGACAATGTGTGTCCGCTTGGCCCTTTTTTCGGAGCAACGTTTGCCCCTCTGTCAGAGTGGGGCCGGGAATTCGCAGGCTCCGGGAGGGCCTCGCACCGTCGGAACGCGCTCAGAACAAGCGGAAACGGAGGCCCCCGCAAAGGAACAGCGTCTCCAAGGGGACTAGGTGCGCGCACATCCCCCTCTTTTCGGGGCAACTTTTGGCCCTCTGTCAGGGTGGGCCGTGAAATCGCGGGCTCTGGGGGGGCCTCCGACCGTCGGAACGCGCTCGGAACAGCGGACACGGATTTCTGTGCGGAGTGACTGCGTCTAAAAGGGGACTAGGTGTGTCCGAGTCACCCTATTTTCGGGGCAACTTCTGGCCCTCTGTCAGGGTGGAGCAGGCAAATCGTGGCCTCCGGGCGGGCCTCCGACCATCGGAACGCGCTCAGAATGGGTGGAAACGGAGACATGCGCGGAGGGTCAGCGTCTCCATGAGGACTAGGTGTGTCCGCATCATCCTCTTTTCGGAGCAACTTTTGCCCCTCTGCCTGAGTGGGGCCGGGAAATCGCGGCCTCCGGGCAGCCCTCCAACTGTTGGAAGGCTCTCGGAATGGGTAGAACGGAGGCCCGCACGGAGGGACAGCGTCTCAAAGAGAACTACGTGCGTGCGCGTCGTGCTGTTTTCGGGGCAACTTTTGCCTCTCTGTTAGGGTTGGGCTGGCAAATCCTGGCCTTCGGGCGGGCCTCCGACCATCGAAATGCAGTTGGTACAGGCGGAAACGGAGTCCTGCGCGGAGGAACATGATTTCAAAGAAGACTAGTTATGTCCTTGTGACCCTCTTTTCGGGGCAACTTTTGCCTGTCTGTCATGCTGGGGCCAGGAAATCCCGGCCTTCGGGCAGTCCTCCGACCGTCGGAACGCGCTCGGAACGGCCGGAAACGGAGGCCCGCGCGGCAGGACAGAGTCTCAAAGAGGACTAGGTGTGTACGCGTCGCCCTGTTTTCGGGGTAACATTAGCCCTCTGTCATGGTGGAGCCGGGAAATCGCTGCCATTGGGCAGCCTCCGACCGACGGAACGTGCTCGGAACGGGCGGAAACGGAGGCCTTTGCGGAGGGACAGCATCTCAAAGAAAACTCGTTGCGCGTGCTTCGCCCCCCTTTCGGGACAACTTTTGCCCCTCTGCCTGATTGGGGCCGGGAAATCGCGGCCTCCGGGCAGCCCTCCAACTGTTGGAAGGCTCTCGGAATGGGTAGAACGGAGGCCCGCACGGAGGGACAGCGTCTCAAAGAGAACTACGTGCGTGCGCGTCGTGCTGTTTTCGGGGCAACTTTTGCCTCTCTGTTAGGGTTGGGCTGGCAAATCCTGGCCTTCGGGCGGGCCTCCGACCATCGAAATGCAGTTGGTACAGGCGGAAACGGAGTCCTGCGCGGAGGAACATGATCTCAAAGAAGACTAGTTATGTCCTTGTGACCCTCTTTTCGGGGCAACTTTTGCCTGTCTGTCATGCTGGGGCCAGGAAATCCCGGCCTTCGGGCAGTCCTCCGACCGTCGGAACGCGCTCGGAACGGCCGGAAACGGAGGCCCGCGCGGCAGGACAGAGTCTCAAAGAGGACTAGGTGTGTACGCGTCGCCCTGTTTTCGGGGCAACTTTTGCCCTCTGTCTGAGTGGGGCCGGGAAATCGCGGCCTCCGGGAGGGCCTCCGACTGTTGGAAGGCTCTCGGAATGGGTAGAACGGAGGCCCGCACGGAGGGACAGTGTCTCAAAGAGAACTAGGTGCATGCGCGTCGCGCTGTTTTCGGGGCAACTTTTTCCTCTCTGTTAGGGTTGGGCTGGCAAATCCTGGCCTTCGGGTGGGCCTCCGACCGTCGGAACACACTCGGTACGCGCAGAAACGAAAGCCTGCGCGGAGGGACAGCGTCTCAAAAGGACTTGGTGCGCGCGCGTCGCCCTGTTTTCAGGGCAACTTTTGCCCCTCTGTCAGGGTGGGGCTAGGAAATTGCAGCGTCCGGGCCCGCATCCGAACGTGGAACGCGCTCGGAACGGGCGGAAATGGAGTCCTTCGCGGACGGACACCATATCAAAGAAGAATAGGTGTGTCCGCGTGGCCCTCTTTTTGGGGCAAATTTTGCCCCTCTGTCAGAGTGTGGCCGGGAAATCGCGGACCCAGGGCGGGCCCCGTCGGTCGGAACGCGCTCGGAATGGGCGGTAATGGAGGCCTGCGCGGTGGGACAGCGTGTCAAAGAGGACTATGTGTGTGCTTCTCCCTCTATTCGGGGCAACTTTTTCCTCTCTGTCAGGGTGGGGCCACGAAATCGAAGCCTTCCGCGGGCCTCGTACCGTCAAAACGCGTTCGGTACAGGCAGAAATGGAGGCCTGCGCAGGGGGACAGCGTCTCAAAGAAGACTAAGGGAGTCCGCGTGGCCCTCTTTTTGAGGCAACTTTTGCCCGTCTGTCAGAGTGGGGCCGGGAAATCGCGACCCCCGTGCGGGCCTCCGCCCGTCAGAATACGCTCGGAATTGGCGGAAACGGAGGCCTGTGCGGAGGGACAGCGTCTCCAATAGGACTAGGTTTGTCCGTGTTGCCCTGTATTCGCGGCAACTTTTGCCCCTCTGTCACGGTGCGCCCGGGAAATCGCAGCCTCTGGTTGGGCCTCCGACCGTCCGAAAGCGCTCAGATTGGGTGGAAATGGAGGCCTGCGTGGAGGCACAGCGTCTCAAAGAGGACTCGGTGTGTACGCGTGGCCCTCTTTTCGGGGCAACTTTTGCTCCTCTGTCAGGTTGGGGCCTGGAAATCGCGGCCTTTGGACGGGCCTCTGACCGTCGGAACGCGGTCTGAACAGGCGGAAAGGCGGGCCTGCACGGCAGGACAGCGTCTCAAAGAGGACTAGGTGTGTCCGCGTCGCCCTGTTTTCAGGGCAACTGTTGCCCTTTGTCAGGGTGGGGCCGGGAAATCGCGGCTTCCGGGCGGGTCTCCGACTGTAGGAACGCACTTGGAGTGGGCAGAAACGGAGGCCTGCGTGGAGGGACAGCGTCTCAAAGATGAATAGGTGTATCTGCTTCTCCCTCTTTTCGGGGCAACTTTTGCCTCTCTTTCAGGGTGGTGCCGGGAAATTGCAGCTTCGGGCGGGCCTCCGACTGTCGAAACGCAGTCGGTACAAGCGGAAACGGAGTCCTGCACGGAGGAACATGATCTCAAAGAAGACTAGTTGTGTCCTTGTGTCCCTCTTTTCGGGGCAACTTTTGCCTCTCTGTCATGGTGGGCCGGGAAATCCCGGCCTTCGGGCGGCCCTCGACTGTCGAAACGCGCTCGGAACGGCCGGAAATGGGGGCCCGCGTGGAGGGACAGCGTCTCAAAGAGGACTAGGTGCGCATGCTTCGCACTGTTTTCCGTGCATCTTTTGCCTCTCTGTCAGGATCGGGCCGGGAAATCCTGGCCTTCGGGCGGGCCTCCGACCGTCGTAACCCGTTCGGTATGGGCAGAAACGGAAGCCTGCGCGGAGGGACAGCGTCTCAAAGAGGACTATGTGTTTCCGCATGGCCCTCTTTTCGGAGCAACTTTTGCCCCTCTGTCAGAGTGGGGCCGGGAAACCGCGGCCTCTGGGCGGGCATCCGACCGTCGGAACGCAATCGGAAAGGGTGGGAACGGATTTCTGCGTGGAGGGACAGCGTCTCAATGGGTGCTATGTGTGTCGGCGTCACCCTCTTTTCGGGGCAACTGTTTCTCCTCTGTCAGGGTGGGGCCTGGAAATCGCGGCCTTTGGCCGGGCCTCCGACCGTCGAAATGTGCTCTGAACGGGCGGAAAAGGAGATCTGTGTGGAGGGAAATCATCTCCAAGAAAACTAGGTTCGTGTGCGTCTCCCCCCTTTCGGGGTGACTTTTGCCCCTCTCTCAGGGTGGGGCCAGGAAATCGAACAATCCTGGCGGGCCTCCGACCGGCGGAAGGCACTCGGAATGGGCGGAAACGGAGGCCCGCATTAGGGAAAGCGTCTCAAATAGGACTATGTGTGTCCGCATGGCCCTCTTATCGGGACAACTTTTGCCTCTCTGTCAAAGTGGGGCCGGGAAATCGGAGCCTTCAGACGGGCCTCCGACCATCGAAACGCGGTCGGTACCGGCGGAGAGGGAGTCCTGCGCAGAGGGAGACGATCTCAAAGAAGACTAATTGTGTCCTCGTGCCCCTCTTTTCGGGGCAACTTTTGCCCCTCTGTCAGGTTGGGGACTGGAAGTCGCGGCC
>NW_025336159.1:0-25455 GCF_004798865.1 Varanus komodoensis | reverse complement strand
TTCAGTTGTGAAAACTTGCTTAGTTCTTGCTTCTGAGTGACTACAGCAGCTGGGCAGAGTTGTGGGGAGGCTGTTATAGAACCTCACTATTTCCCAGTTCCCCTGCAATTTGCAGCTTCCCCATGTCTCCATTGGCCTCTGGATACAGAGAAAACGGAAGCAGTAAGCATGGGGGC
This sequence comes from Varanus komodoensis, assembly GCF_004798865.1. NCBI lineage: Eukaryota > Metazoa > Chordata > Lepidosauria > Squamata > Varanidae > Varanus > Varanus komodoensis. The sequence goes on along the minus strand of NW_025336159.1, from coordinate 25,279 downwards.
AGCAAACCAAAATGAGGATTGGAGGGAGAAACTGGAACAGGTTGTGGGTAGCAAAAGTATGGAGGAAGGGCATGTATTTGGTTATAGGGGCAGGCCATATTCATGAGGAAAATGGCACTGTTGTGGACTGCAGGGGAGAAGGTGTCAGAAATGGGCCTTGACAAAACAAGGGGAACTTCCCACAGGGTGGGATGAGTGTTTTGCAGAATGGACTAGGGGGTGTTCAGAGGAGGAGTGTGGGAAGAGGACTGTAGGCCGAATGCAGAATAGCAAGATCTTGGGAATTAAGGGGGAAATCACGCCTCTCCCCTTCCAGCCCTGAAGTTAATGAGTCTGGGGTAGGAAATTAGTGAAGGCTGGATTCAGTGGAATGAAGAATGCTGCTGCCCTGGATCTCTCCTCACAGGTGGATATCTACATTATGGCACAGCCCCTGTCAGGGAAATGGGTCCACTACGGCACAGAGGTGACGAGTGGCAGTGGGAGGCTCTCCTACACCCTCGCCGAGGAGAAGATGCTGGGCATTGGCATGTACCCTGTCCGGATGGTGGTGAGGTGAGTGCGTGCAGGATCCTTTCCTTCGGTGAACCTCCTGAGCAGCTTCCTCTGGAGTGGACATTCTGTTCTCAGTCTGCCACTGGCTGCTTGCTCTACTGATTCAGAGGGCTGGCAAGATGCAGTAAGCCGCTCTGCTCAGAACGCTCTGCACTGTGGCTTGTAAGCCGCCCTATCCCTGAAGCACGTGCTCGCAATTGGGCACATGGAGGAAGGGCCCCCATCAGTTCTCCTGCAGGTGTCCCAGGGGACCCCAAGGGAGCATTAAGGTTCTCCTCTGCTGCCACCTGTTGGCCACAAGGGGAAGTGGAGCCCCTTGGCCATTCTTCTTCACCCTGTGCTGCCAGCCAGCAGCTGAAAGGCCTGGGGCACATGGTACTGCAGAGCAGGGGGAGCCACAGTCAGCTTCTCTGTGGGAGTCGTGATCACCTCTTGTGGGGGAGCTGGGAAGGAGCTTTAGCAGGTCTGGCTGTTGCACAAAAAGCCTTGCTGGAGTGGGAGCCTCTTTCCTTGCACTTGGGGCATAGGAATGGGTGTCATAAGTACAGGTTAGGTGACAAGTGGCTGGAGAGCAGCACTTGTGAAAGGGACCTTGGGGTGCTGGTTGACTGCAGGCTAAACATGAGTCAGCAGTGTGATGCGTTGGTTAAGAGGGCGAACGCCACTCTTGGTTGCATAGCCAGAAGTGTGGCTTCTAGATCAAAAGAGGTATTACTACCACTCTACATGCCTCTGGTGCGCCCGCAATTGGACTATTGTGTTCAGTTTTGCGCCCCTCATTACAGAAAGGATATAGCCAGGTTGGAGTCAGTGCAGCGTAGGGCCACAAGGTTGGTGGCCGGTTTGCAGGGGATGGGGTATGAGGCAAGACTGAGGGAACTGGGTCTCTTCAGCCTGGAGAAGAGGAGAGTCAGAGGGGATATGTTGGCGACATACAGGTATGTGAGGGGGTGTCACACGGAGGTGGGTTGAGACCTCCCCTGCAGAGGAAGGCAGGACGCGCTCCAACGGAGCAAAGCTCAGGGAGCCCACGGTTCCATTTGGATGCCAGGAAGCACTTCCTGACAGATAGGACCCCGAGGGTGTGGAATGGGCTTCCACGGGAGGTTGTTGAGGCCCCATCAGTGAAGGTGTTCAGAGATAGGCTGGACATGCACATGGTGGGCATGTCGTGAGCGGAGCCGGCTGGTGCTGGGGGTCAGACTAGATGGCCCAGGAGGCCCCTTCTGACTCGCTCTGTGTTTCCTGCCAGTGCTGCTGGTCCAAACGAGTTGTGGTGAGGGGGGAGAAAGAGGAACCTCTGCTTCTCTGACCCCTCCGCTGGGCCAGTATGGCAGGCAAGGATGGCAGGGATGCAGCTACCATTGCCAATGCCAGCAGGATTTGCTTGTACACGAGCAAGACTGTTCTGCAGGCATCAGCAAGAGCTCAGGGGACAGTCTCTGACAGTGACTTCCAAGCGCCCCTTGGGCACTTTGGGGCGGGACAGCTGTCAGGGAAAGCTGCAAGAGTTTCTTCAATTCTTGTTAAGCGGCTCTGTAGCAGTTTCAGTTGTTGGCTGTGTTGTCCACATTCAGATGACACAACTACCCACAGGGTGGCTCTTAAACCTTCCAAGCCATGGGCTGTTGGGTTGGCTTATAAGTCCCCCAGTAAGCCACGAGGGCTTTGCAGTGAAATGACAGGCCCCTGTTTCTCAGCTGGTTCTCGCCCTTTGTTTTCTAAAGCTGTAGGGGCGAAGCAGCAGCCTTCTGGTGTACCTGTGCCCAGGTGCTCCCTGAGTGCAAGGGCCACATGTTGCTCATCCTGAGCAGGCTGCCACTGGGCTCGTTCCATTTCGCTTCTCTCCACAGGGGTGATCACACCTATGCCGAGTGCTTCCTGACTGTGGTAGCCAAGGCCACCCCTTGTGTTGTTTTTAGTATCGATGGCTCCTTCACAGCCAGTGTCTCCATCATGGGCAGCGACCCCAAGGTGCGTGCTGGAGCTGTCGACGTAGTAAGGTAAGTAAGAGCTCCTGACCTGGTTGTCCTCTGGTTTCTTTTCCTTTGCCAAACGGCTCCAAAGTGTGTGCCAGGAATGTTGAGAGGGAATTGGGATGATTTCTCTTGACTCTTATGTGCTGCTGGGCATTCTTATTCTTGCAAAATGCTGTTTGCCCTAATCTATCAAAAATGTTCGGGTGCATATATTGATAATGTAAATACCCAGCATAGCCAGAAATCAAACCTTAGCCTCCTATTCTCCTTTAGTCCACCTAGTCAGTTTTCCCAAATCAGTGGAAATATAAAACAATAAAAACCTTAATTATAGCACCAGTGGAAAGCACCAATGGAAAGCACCAATTATGGAAACAACCTTTCTGTTTCATCCCTCAGAATTCTTCCATTATCATATATTAAATTTGTTTGCCTGTTTCTGTTTCGCTCATTGCCAAAATATGGTTAAGCTGGATATATTTGCGGGGGAAAGCTTCAGTCAGACCAACTGTTCTTTTTTAAAGACTTATACACATGGTTAAACTAGCCCCAATCTTCTCTTTATAAGTGAGGACAGAAGCTCCCCTCATTTTTTCTGACCTTTGAAAACAGCCTGGTAGCTGAATATTAACATGCAAGGTGAGTCCTGTGGGCCAAATTAGGTGCATCCCAGCCATATAAACATTTGCGGCAGAGTCCTGCCTCCTCCTCCTGTTCTCATGAGCAGTATAAAGAGGAAATGCCTTTGTGGGACAGGGAACACCCGGCGGTTCGTGGTCATGGCTGCTGTCCTGGCTTTAAGTGGCACAGACAGTTTCATGGAGGGCTGGGTCTGTCGAGCAGCGCAATGCCCTGCTGTCAGAGGCAGTGCTCCGCTGAGTAAAGCACACGGGATGGCGTGTGCTTGTTCCAGCCTTAACACGTCCTGGGCTGCATGTCTGTCCAGGCACCTGAGGTCGCATCCAGTCCCTTCTTCTGTGTAAATCAGTCTTCAAGTTTAGCGCTAAGGCAAGTCTGAACAGCAAACTTTCAAGCTCAGAGGATCAAATCTAACTGTAGTAATAGGAAGTTTAGAAGTTGAAATACCTTGAAATTGTCCATGGCGTGGCGTGGTGAAAAGGCAGTGGAAGGCCAGGCCTTCCAGGTTGCAGCTCAGAAGGGCAGAGGACCAGACCAGCAGGAAACTTGCTTGTACTGGCATAAAGAACTGGCATAAAGGGGATTTAAAATCCTTCCCAGGAGGAACAAATCAGCACATGATAACATATACGAAGGCCTGATCAGCTGCTAATGGATCTATATCTGGAAAATGGAAAGAGTTCAGAAAATGCAGAGAAGAAGGGGCAGTGTAACAACACAGGGCCCAGTTGGTGAACAGTTCTCAGTTCATGTCTGGCTTGTGAGCTTCTTAGAGCTACCTAAATTGATTTTGTCTGGAGAGGCCACTTAGACATATTTGAAATAAATTTAAAATAATTTACATGGCCAACATTTCTTCTTTATTAAATTGTATTTTAATTTGAAACAAAGTTTAAAAAATGCAAGATGAAATAAGATATATGATTGTGGTTGCTGCTGCTGCTGCTGTTATTATTGATATAATGCTGGATAGAACAACCATTCCCTTGATTCCACGCAGCTGCAAGGCAATTCTTTGAGCTTGTAAGGAAAAGTGCTGTAAAGTGCTTTAAACAGTGGCCTTCAGTTCCAAGTGACTGGATGTTTTTCTGTCTGCTCCCTCAGCTCCCTCCCTTTAGCTGTACACTTCCCATTCCTGCAACCCAAAGGGGAGCCTGAGCAAGGGAGCAACCCATTGTCCACAACTGGTATTTTTGTGTGTGTAGGCATTGGCAAGACTCCAGCTTCATGATCATTTATGTGACTGGGCGTCCAGACATGCAGAAGCACCGAGTGGTGGCTTGGCTGACCCAGCACAACTTCCCCCATGGCATCGTCTCTTTCTGCGATGGCCTCACGCATGACCCGCTCCGCCAGAAAGCTGCCTTTCTGCAAGGCCTTCAGCAAGAGGTGTGTGAGCACCTGCCAGGCACTGTTGCGGGGGGGGGGGGCTTTCACGCACGGGGGTGCGAGAGAGAATAGGAGGGAGGCTCTGGCACAGCACGTTGAGGCGGGTGGGAGAGAGAAGCGAGGCTGACTGAACTCACTGGTGCCTTTCGCTCATTTATTGCAGGCAGAGGTAACCATTGTGGCTGCCTACGGATCCACCAAGGATATCTCGGTCTACAGCTCTTTAGGGCTCCCTCCTACTCAGATCCACATTGTGGGCCGGGCTGTGAAAAAATTACAAAGCCAGTGCCAGGTATGGGGCTTTGCCTCACAGGGGACCTGGGCTCAGCTGGCGTTCGACACCACAGGCTAAGCAGTCAGGCGATGAGGATGTCATGCAAACACCCGCAGAGCCTGCGGCTTGTCAGGAGGTGGTGACTAGGGGAGACGACGAGCCAGGCAAACGTCATCTGCTCCCATCTCTCTGTCTCCCTGCAGTTCCTGTCGGATGGCTACGTTGCACACCTGGCACAGCTGGAAGCAGCGTCGCTTGCCCACTCGCCAAAGGGGACGACGAGGCCTACGCTGGGCAAAGGCAGTTACGGCTGCCCTGCTCCCGTCGACTTCCTGCGCAAGCAGAGCCAGCTGCTGCGCTCTCGGGGACAGAGCCAGGCCGAGCGGGAGGGACCGGGGAACGCCCAGCCCCGAGCCAAGACACGCAGTGTCAGCCTCAAGTTAGAGAGTGAGGAGTAAGCCCGTGTGGGAAAGTCTCTGCATTTTCTGACTTGCAGTGGCTGGTGCCAGGAGCAGGCTGATGAGAAGCCACCAGCGTGAGAGAAGGGAGCCAAGGACACCAGGCACAGAGAGAGAGAGAGAGAGAGAGAGAGAGAAGGCGAGGGCTCTGCTCAGCAGAGGCTGCAAACTGATAAGCGGTGCTGCTAAGATAAGGAGGAGCGAACATCTATATAATCCCAGAGGCTGCATCCGTTCCTATCAATTCCACCTCCTGGCTTCTGCTTGCGGTCTCACTGGACCCACGGTTCGGCCACATCCTTCCGCTCATACCTCCTGGGGGTAGTGGGGCGGCGGGTGAAGGGGAGTGTGCTCATATTACCCTGACTTAAACTGTGTTACGTTGTCTGTGAATTGACTGTTCACATAGCTCCCCTTTTTCCGGGTTTGTGAGGTTTCTCAAGACTAGGAGATTTTCCGCTCTCCCAGCTCGATGCTGTGTGAGTCAGTAGTGGTCCCAGCCTGACCCATTTCCCAAGGCTTCCCGTATCCCTCTGTGGTTTCAGTAGGGTGGGTGGTTAGGGAAAATATAGGCGTCAGGTATCCCAGTCGTACCAGTACTGTAAAGGCTGAGCGCCTTGCTCCAGCCTCTGGTCCAGCTCAGTCCTGCCTTTGCCCTGGTCTTTGGGTGTTGCATGAAACTGCCCTCGTGCATCTCTTATGTCCAGGGTGAGAGCACAGGATGGCTGGGAATACAGAGGAATTGACACTCCCTCCTTGGCACAGGAAGGCTTGATATTTATTTCATTGTGAGAGAGTTGCGTGGAGGCAGGGAACAGAATCCTGTTTTGGAGGATATTACGGAGGTTTTACATTTATCTTTAAATGTGTTATAAAAGTCAAAATTTAAAAAACCTTAAAACAGTGAATGTGTCTGTTTGAAACAGCTGTTTCTAGTCCTTGCTCTGGATTGTTCTTAGGAAGCAAACCATAAGCAAAGTCCATGGAATGCATAGAAAATTATCAAAGTTAGTATTATATAAAATTATTTTCCTATATGCTTATTCCCAGATGTGGGCAGGGGATGAAATTATGGGATCTCCAGATTATATCCTGTTTCATTACTGCATCAGAACCACCTATGGAAATTTCCCAAGAAAGGAAGCTAAAAATAATGTTCCAGGCTGCTGCTGTTTTGTTTGTTGGTTGGTTGGTTGGTTGTTGAGATTTCCATATCTTTGTTTATTGGCTTTTTGAATTAAAACTTCCCTTTTGCAGAATTTGTCTGGCTAAAATGTTCTGGATTGTTTCCATCAGATAACAAGTCTTTGGAAGGGATATTCATAAAATCATGGAATAGTAGAGTTGGAAAGGGCCAGAAAATCCATTGGGTTCAACCCGCTGCTAAATACAGGATGCAAGTAGCCAGAGGGTTATTTTCAGCTGTCTTCCATGAGAAAATTTCTATTGGTGTTTCTGATGAAGTAATGAAACAGGATATGCTATGAAGATCTTAACATGTCAGAGCCGGTCTACAATTGGGATCTAGTGTGTATGTGCAGTGTTTAAAAGTGACTTATGGCTATCGCACATGCATTTTAAAGTCTCATTGTAAGATATATTGCACTGTTATAGTCTAATGCTGGTAGCATGCATTTTACTCCCTTGCTACAGGTCCCATTAGCTTTTTCCATGGTTTTCATGCGATTTGGGGGATGCTCTTCTTTGTATTTGTCACCTTCAGGACTTGTGATAGCAAATTGGTTCGTACACAGATACAAACAGGAACAAGCCAATACTGGTTGGCTGCAGGTAAGAGGTGGAGGTGATAGTAAATAGGGACATTACTGCACATTTTAATGCATCTCTCACTCGCTTTAAAATTTTATTAACAGCATGGGGAAGGGAGGAAAGAGGGTCAGGTGATGTCAAGTTTTTGCTGCTGCAGCAGACGGCTTCAGGGATGATTCTGATGAGGGAATAGTTATCCCCTCTTTCTCTGCACTGTGGTCCCTGTATCTGTTGGCAGCCTCTACACTTGCTATTTCTAATATTTCCAAGTGAGCACAGATGCATCTCTGTAATAGTGAGTGGTCTGGTCCTGAGAAGGAGGTCTGAGGATGAAGACAAACATTTAAAGTGCAACAGGGACAGATTGCCTCATAAAGCAAACGTACATTTTCTGGCCAAGAAAAACTTGCTTCTGCACATTTTTAGCACGGCTCATTTTGAACTGGGCAGAAGTTGACCATGGAACTGACTCGAAGCAGGGGAGGGACTGAACCAGCATGTGACTCGCTGATTTGAGCTGCAAGGGCAGGCTTACAGGTTGAGGGACTTGCTGTCGCCACTGCTATGTATGTCGTTACGCTGAGGATATGGATCAGGCTGAGTTCTAGGACAGATAAGTAAAGGCGAGTAGTGGGAAAAGAGGCATTTGTAATATGAACGGACATTTTAAACAAGATAGAACTTTAAAATGTTTTGCAAACAGATTCAAGCACAAACTACTTTTAGGCTGCAACCCTTTTATCTATCTCTGAGTGAGATGTCCAAACCAGGTGGGGCATTCTCCTGAGTAGACACGTATAGAATTGTGTTGACTTCATAGACATAAGAACCACTATGGCAGTGCATTCAGCAGCCTTAGATAGGGTGAGGCTGGTTCTGCCTGCAGTGGAAAAAGGAGCTACCAACACCAAGCAATTAATGAATAATTCAGGGTGCGGTCCAGCGAGAATGAGGGTGCCCAGAAGCCTCCAAATGTGAAGGGTAGGTGGAGTGTGGTGGCAAAGATTCTGCTTGCAGTGCTTTGGATGGGGAGGGAAAGAGGCTGGACCTGCCCTGTAGCATTTGAGGAGCTCTCACAAAATCACAAAGTGATCTTACAAATTCTGTTTTGAAAAATTGCAAATAATCCACTGCAATTCGGTCAGTTAAGACCACTCAAAATGGCATACGTAAAATAAAGCATCTAACTGAATTAAATACCAGTTTCCGCAGCCACACAATGCCTCATAGGCAAAGCACACAGAGCTTTTGAGTATTTTTCAGAAGGTAATAGAATAGTCTGTCCAGCTTCCCTAGGGAAGATACTTCAAGGAGAGAAGGAAAATAATTGATAATGCATGTGAAGCTGATTGAACATTTGTAACATGTCATAAATCATGTATATGTGGCTTCAGCAGCCAGTGCCCAAGCATGGTGTAAGCTCTGTGGATCTGAGCTGTATACAATTACCCCAGGCACTGGTTGCTACGCATGAGCACTCAGGAGCAGAGCCCCAAGGCCTAGATGTTCTCCAAACACATCACCACATTTGGACTGCAGTTCAGAGCTGTAGCCCTGATCTCACTGTGCCATCTGCACTACCATCAGTTTTTCATGACAGTGCATTTTCTCAACACTAAAGCAACCCGCTAACCTTTCTATCTCTAGCCACGTACGAGGAAGCCGTAGCGATTGGGATGCCATTTTAGGAGTACACACCAGCCACCATTCCTGGTTCACATGCGGCTCTCTGGGGATGGCTGGGAGGATACTCCCATGTTACACAATTCAGACAACTCTCAGCTCTTGGGAAAGTCCAAAGGAGAAGTCCAACTTTACACGGAAGACAAGAGGGCCTATGGGACAGAAATAAGCAGCGCTTGGTTTCTTTTCCACAGTTCATTTTCCTGAAAAGGCTGCCATCTTCCTGCTGTGAAGTGGTGCTTTCCCAATGTAGCCGTGACGTCTAGTAATGGATGCAGCACACACACTCACACTCCTTGCGTACCAAGGATACCAAGATTTTGATTCAAGCTAAATGCCTGTGAGCTCACACACATGGAAATGATTTTATCCGACAGATGTTTCACCGGTGGAAGCACAAAAGGGCCTGCAAAAAAGAAGAGAATAATGGAGGATAAGAGGCGATAGGATGGGAGGGTGGCACGCAGGGTCCTTGGCTTATTGCGGGGAAGGGAACAAGGCAGGAACAACGAGCTTGTTTATTCTGGGGCTGCTTTTGGTAGCTGTTCAGCGGATTGTTACATGGGGAAGATGGTGCATGGGCAGAGGCAGTCTTTGTTTCAGTTGCAGGCTTTTCTCCACCTGGCTGACTGGCAAGGAGAGCACAACACGATTTCAGCATAGAGAAAGGTTTGGACCTCCCCATCCCTGCACTCCAGTGGGTGGAGTTTGTGTTTACGCAGAAGGAGGTGCACACAGATGCGAGCCTCAATCCTTCACAGCAGGCAGGCAGCCCTTGGAGAGGACAAAGATTGCCCTCCTTTTGGGAGGCGATACTGAGCCAGGCACACGAAGGCTTTGATTCTATGCAATCGGATGGGCGCTTCCTCTGCTCCTGTGGGCCATCACTAGACAAGTCCCTTGTTTGTAGGGATAAGACGCCTTCACCAGGCATCCCATCTCCTGATTGCGCTCATTTGCCCCCTTCCCTTGGTGCCAAACCGCACAACCATTCAGAAGGCAAGGGAGGGGTGAGCACAGACTGGCGTCCTCCTTAATGTCCCCACACATTCACTCACTCGGAGAGGGCAGGTGGAGCAGAAGGTGCAGTAGCAGGGCCAGAAGGCCCAGGACCTGGCCCCAGAGCCTTTCTGGGCATGGGGGTGGGCTGACTCCTGATGCCGGCCTGGCCTGTCGCTCCTCCTCTTTTAAGGCAGAATGGTCCCCGTTTTCTCCACTGACATGTCAGGCACTTACTCCTCTGTAAAGGGGCTTCTAAGGAAAACTAGGATACTCCCAAGTTAAATGTTACGTACCATAAAGTTTCATAAACAGAATTGCTGCTGTCGTTTTGTTACTGGTCCTATTGCCATCTATTTAGCAACAACCGTCCTTGTAGGAATTCAGCCAGTGAAGTGTTTCCTATCATTGCCTTGACATGCCAGAAAACAGCATCACCTGCTACGTTACTGCATACACCCTCTGATCGCACACATCCATATATCTGAGGCAGCCACTCAAAAAGTACCAGCTCTAATCTAGCGAGAGCAGGTTCCCCAACCAGAAGCATTTCAAATGGTTTGGACTTTAAATCCCACCAACCCCAGTCAGCAAGGCCATTACTCAAGAATTTTGGGAGCTGTAGTCCAAAACATTTGCAGGACAGCAGGTTGGGAAGGCTGAGCTGAGGCATGTTGGGTGCTTTTCTTTAAAAAAATCATGCCATCATCTTGCCTCATTCACAGAATTTTAAGGGGAGAAGAAGGTGTTCAGATGATAACTTCCACTTGTAACTTTCCTATATTTTCTGAGTGCTTCCATATCTGGAAAAAAATCCATTGAACAGGGGAAGATGGAATAGCTCCACAATGCCTTTACATTGATAGCACTAGGAGCCCTCTGTGTGGAAATGTACATAGTCTAAGTATGGGACGGTATAGAAAAGTTTTCAATCAATCAGGTATGCATTGATCAGGCTTATACACCTCAGTTGGAAGGGAACCGATTTGCAAAACGATGCTGTGTGTGTGTGTGCGCATGTGCGCGCACGCAACCTCTGATACACTCCGCTCTGATATAACAGCCTGGTATCTCTTCTTGTTAAAAAACCAAGCCAACTCCAATATCCCAGCAAAAGGTTGTCTGGGAGGGAAGTCTGGATTCATCATTTCTGAAACATTCTCACCTGCTTTATTCTGTATGGACATATGGTGGTAGGTCAGTAAATGCATTTGCAGGGCACGGCTGTGGGGTAGGCAGCAAGACAACATTTTGTTCTTCATTGTCTTTGTGTGATTTGGCTTTCTTTTTATCCTAAAGGGAGATACACAGTCCATCAAGTTTCCATATGATTCTTCAGCATGGTTCCCTTTCTAAGTGTTTGAACTGCTGTTTACAAGCTAAATGCATTTCTTGCTTGTGTGCAGAGCAGCCTTCCCCAACCTGGTCCCCTACAAATGCTTTGGACTTCAACTCCCAATGCCCCAGCCAGAATAGCCAACAATGCCAGGAGTCTAAAACATCTGGAGCACACCAAGTTGGGAAAGGCTGGAATGCAGGTTTACGGTTAAACAGGACTCACTGACCAAACTTTTTATCCTCCCAGACCCACCCAGTAAACCTACCTTTCCCCTGCCTTGAAAATGCATCCAACAGATAACAGTAATCAGTGGTCCAAACACTGGGCTCTGTAATCTCCCTTGATCCTCCCCACAGTCATCAGGCAATGGTCCCTCTTTACTTTTAAAAAGTAGGTGGCATCAGCATCATTAGCACTTTATTAAAATCTATTTTAAAGAGAGCTGCAAAAGTTCTTTGGGAAGAAGCGAGGTGGTGGATTTGTAATGTTGCAAGCACCTCCCACTCATGGTTGTGCACTTCTGCAAAAGAGTTCTGCTCATGATCCTAGAGAAATATAACTCTGTGCATTAAAGGGTGTCAACACCAGCTGAATTGTGATATGCACAGTCTTTTTGCTTCATGAAGTCCTGATCTTTGCTTACACTCCTCCCCGCAGATTCTGACAATTAAGTGAATGGTCCTTAGAGAAATGCTGCTCTCCTTGTCCCATGAGCCCTCCCCACCCACATCCCTCCTCTTTGTACTTGTTTGTAAAACATTTATCACATCACACATGGCCCTCAGGGCCAAAACATTGTGCATCCTCCCGCTGTCTCTGTTGGTCACCTCTGGACATGCAAATGGTGGGCATGTGAGTTGAGCTGGCTGGAGCTGGGGGTCAGACTAGATGGCCTGGGAGGCCCCCTTCTGACTCGCTCTGTTTCTGTGTTTCTGTCTTCACTAGCCCACTACTGTATCTCCTTGCTAGCCTCCCTCTGTTGCCACACTTCTTATTTACAGATCATTTAAGATGCTTCTGCTAGCTAAGCCTACCTCTCCCCGCTCTTATTTTTGTACCACTGTGCTGCCATCCCCTTAAAGGTGAGGCCTAGGGGGGATTTGCTTTATGCACAGCTCCTCTTTAGTCATGTGCGTAAAGCAAATGTAAGTACTACATTGACCAGGATGCTCATTACAAATGCCTCTCCTTTCCTCTTCAGCATGAACAACGGGTACAAGTAGTTCAACAGATTCTCATGTACGAAGCTGCCTTCCGCCCGTGCTGTGGTTTCCTTGGTTGTTTGGCACATGGGCAGGGACTGGGCAGGTGTGAACCATCCTTGGCAAGGGAGGACAGCATCCTCGCTTTTGTCCTTGCTCTGCATCTGGTTGATGTTGCAACCCCTGTATAGCTGAGGTCAGTGCTTGGCCTGTCCCCCCAGGGCTGCCCCCAAGCACCAGCCTCCCTCCTGCACAACTGCATTCTGCCTCTGCGCATCTCCTCTTAAGGCAGGTGGGGTCCACTTAAGGATCCACTTCAAATCTAGACAACAGCCTGAATGTGACTGCCATCTGCAGGAGGCCATTATCCCTGTCCTGGTACTAGAAATAGTGGGTTACTGCAGGCCATCTGGGGAGCCTGCGGTTGAAGTGAGACATGAACTAGGGACTTCCCAATTCACATCCATAGATCATTTTGCACAAGCCTGAATACCACCTTGCCAGAATGCCCACACATGGCTCTTTTCTACAGAAATCAAAGCTGATCCTTTTGCACCAATAGCAGAGGCTGGTGATTGCAGTCCCACCTCTGAAAATACTATATACCACCTTTGTGTTACTGTGGAGGGTGCAGCTAGGAGATACAAAAGTGATGGGTTTTTCCCATCTGATCGGGGATAATATTTGGTGCAATCCTGTGAGATTGGTATCACTGAGTCATTCATGTGAATGTGTAAACAATACACCTTGTGAACTTCCTTCTTCTGCTTGGCACTCGGCACCCTAAAGGCACTAAATAAAGCCCCCTTCCCCAATCTATCAGGGAATACTGGGAGGTGTAGTCCAGCACATCGGGGAAAGGCTGAAATAAAACCACAGCAGTCAGCAGCTCTGTTAGAATGGCACTTATGTTAAGAGTTGGCGAATCCTCACCGAATGTATGAGAGTTGAAGATGCCGTCCACATCTCGAGGAGAGTGAAGGAGAGCATCATGTACACGATCCCCTGCATGAAACAACAAAGCCTGTTAAAGGCAATAATGGCAACGCTCAAGCATTCATGCAAGCAATAGGATTGTATCCGAGCTTCACAGATGCTGAAGAAACGGGCACTCACCCAAGGAGCGTCCTACAGAAAAGTACAACACAAGCAAGTGTGGCTTATGCAACGTTCAGAGGTCCAGAGCTAGCTAACCATTTCCAAACGCCACTAGATGTGACAACTCTGCCTCCACCCCAACTTTGTGTGGTTTATAGAATCTTTACAACCTAATTAGTCACATGCTTACATCAATATCAAAGAAGAAATAAAGATGTGATCGAGCGAACGGCAGAATCCTGGTTGTGTACATCAGGAGTGGGCAGAACTGGGCCTGCTGGTGGATTTTTGGTGATATGCAGTAAATCAGCAAGATTCTCTGCTCCGCAACTGTTTGACAACAGCAGCTCCTCCTGCAGAGCCTTAAATTATGCTGTTGACTTGAAGAAAGCTTGGAATAACCAGGAGTGAATTTGTGTGTGGAAGGATAGTGAGCTCTGTTCAGTTCTGAACTCCAAGTGGATTCCTGGGCTCTGGATTCTTTAATTCTGTGTGTCTGCCTGTCACACCAGCCTCTGGCCAGTAGATCCCAGCATTCTAATTTTTGTAAAAGAAACCACCACAGATCAGAAGTCTGCACACCTCTGATACACAATTCAGCTGGCAGACCCTAGAATTCCAGAGCTTCCCACATTTTCAGAAAATATCTCTCTCAAAAGTTTCCCAGGGACACCTGTACCATGTATTTTTAGAGTTATGGGTGCTTCTCTGGCCATGTTCCCTGTGGCCTTTGGCCCTTCCCACCACCAGAATGCGGCCCTGAGAACACTTCCAAAATTGAATTCACCCTGCAGGCTGAACAGTTGAAATCCCTGACTTAAAATATTGGAGAACAGGGCAAACTGGATATTCTGAGGGAAACCACACTTTTATTCAAGTGCCTGCCCTGTTACACATAAAGCAAGGCAGTGGGAGGGGCCTATCTCCCCTCTGCCATTAGAAGAGGTAGCTGGCTTCAAGAAACTGGACTGCCCTCACCCCCTGCCGATGGTACACTCTCTCAGGCGTGTCTCTCCCAGGTGGCCATGTGCCTTGTTTTACAGAGGACTGTCTCTTCTGTAAGGACTGTCCAGTCCAAGTCTGGCTTAAAGAACCATCAGAAGGAAGAGCTGGGCCTGGAAGTGGCTCATGAGCAAGTTGCCCTGGACAGCAGACGGAGCAAGAGGCAGGTCTCCTGGACACAATTTTCCACACTGTGGTGTACTTCTGCTGAAATTTAAACTCTAAATTTGCATCTATACATAGATGTTTTATACAAATCAGATTCTCTTTCATCTTCCTTTTGGATAGTTCATAAGTGGTCACCCTAGCGAAACTTAGTTTCCATACCATGAGAATTGGACTGGGAGAAAATTGCCTGAAAAGTAACGGAATACAAGGAGGTAAGAGAGGAGGAGATTTAACTCCGGTCACTCCCATCCACCACTTGGATTTCCCCACTTTGCACATACACAGGGAAGGCACATGAACAAACAAGACACATGAACACATGTGTTCTCGTCACATCAGGTTTGGCTTGGGGGCTTACGGTTGACTGCTGTGGATTTTACAGGGGCTCTCTTAAAATCAAGTGACTTGGATGGCTTTCCAAACCAAGATAAAACTTTGTGTCTCCCATGCATGATTCAACCACTGGCAGGATTCTGACACATAGGAAAAAGCACGGAACTCACAGATGCACAATCAAATCAGAGCTGATATCAGACCCAGTCATACCTTGACTAAGCCTCGTGCTAAAGCCTCTTTTTCTGGCCTTCCCCTCCCAGCGCTGCTTGAAGCACCGTTGCCACAACCAGAAAATTCTCCCAGTACTCCTTAATGGAGAACGGAGTCCACCAGAGGCCTTTTCGCCCAAACCTGGAGCCAGCCCTCCACAGATGACAAGAACTCACGCTTTCATATGCCTTGATGACCTTGCAGTAATACGCCAAGTTAGAGATTCTTCTGCAGGCTAAAGTGATGGGTAACAACGACCTTTTCCTCAAATCTAGGATCAAAATAATTGTTCCAGCTAATGCACCAAGGCCGCTGAAGGTGTTAAGCACACGACTGGCTGCTGCCTGAAAGAGAGACACAGAAGGAGAAAGAATTGCTTAGCTCACAGAGGGGAAAAAGAAGCCTTTCCAGGATATGAACCTGCCCGAGAACTTCTCTAATATCTATCTATGGAAGCGTGTGAGAGGGCTTGACACTGGGAACGGAGTGCCAGGAAGTGAGCACTCTGAGCATGGTCAGGAGCACTTTCCTCACTAGATGGGTCCTAGGAGCAGAACAGCACAGGCCAAGTGCATTTTATGGGAGATTCAGGGCCATACTATCCAGAAGGATGGAACCTCAGGCCCAGGGCCAAATCCAGCCAACCTGGAACCAGACCTTCGGTTTCCTGAACTTTTTGCCTTTGGCCCTGCCTACCAGTGGAGTGCAGCTCCCACTGCACCTTTGGTATAGTCTCACACTGGTTTCTGAAACCCACTACACTGTATGAAAAAGACACTGCATTAACCTGTGGACCATTAGGATGAACAAGCAGCCATAGCCAGAACAGACACCAAAGGGACAGATGAGTTGGTGCAAAACAAACTCAATGCTTATTCATCTGCACCCTTGTTATTACGCCACATTCAAATGAGCTCCAGTAGTTTAATCAAGAAAAGGTGATGCACAAGACTCCTCATCATTTTAATCACTTGGATGGTCTCTGCTGGAAGAATGACAAGGGAGTTACTGAGGTGGCGTAGTGAATTTTTCCAGAGTGCAAAGGCAGCATAGCTTTTTGGAGCTATGCCAAGCTCTTCAGCTTGTGAGGAAGTGCAGCAGAGATAATTAATTGCTTTGAAGCTGCCTGTGTTTAGGTAAGAGCTGTAAGAACCAAAACTGCTTCTTCTACTAAAGCAGCTTTGTCCCACTGTCTCCCGGGAAGGGGAACTGCAGCTGTCAGTCCATGCCCCTTGTGTGTACTGACAGCCTCTAGAGCCGTAGGAGAAAGAAACTTTATAAAATCCATGGCAAGATGCACTTGCTTTTTTTACCAACTTGGGGAGAGGAATTGATGTGTTGCTCACCTGGGCACTTTTGGAGGCCCACGGATCACCCCCTGGCTATTCAAGGAACCCACAAAGAAGGGGAGTGCAAGCTTCTTTGTTTGTTGTTGTTGTTCATATTCTGATCAGAGGTGCCAGTGAGATAAAGCAAATGTGTATATACACACACCATGGGAAGCCTACTTTTCATTATCTTCAGGACTAAATCCATTTAGCTGTGAGAACAAAGGTGACCCTTGAATTTAGCAGAACTAAGAGAAGCAGTGATAAGGTAGTCCCTAGTAATGGCCTTTTGCAACAAGCATCTATCCTTTACCTACCAGACCTTCAATAGGATTTGTTGCAGCTAGCGATGCAAGGATTCCTGAACAGAGGAACTGTAGAAAGAGTAAGAAGAAATAGTCAAAAAAACAATTGCAGGCCTTATTATACCAGGGAGCACCAACCCCCAAGTAATACACATTCATGTATTTATAGGCTGCCTACAGCTGCCAAGGCCTTGTTGATAAAATCACAGTCCAGCATTTTGAATACCTGTTCAGCATTTGACTATCTATTCAGAGCACCTATATGCATGCTCTCAGTAAGACTCCTAATTGTTCAGTATTCATTTTGCAGTTATAATTTGCAGGGGATGAGACAGATGAGGGGCTGTGGTAGTCATGCCCAGACAATAATCAAACCATTCTCGGGGAATAGTATTAAAATATCTGTCATATTTCCATATGTCACAATGCTATAGAAATGTTTTGTACATAACTGTGAAGCAAAGAAGTTTTTTTTTAAGAAAGCTGAAAACTGACTTCATTATGAATCACAACAAACAGCCTTTGTGGCACCTGTAAGATTAAGGGCACAATCCTGTAAATATTTAGGCAGAAAAAGGACCAACAACTCCCAGCATTCCCCAGCGAGGCATCATACACTGGCGTCCTTTTCATCAGAAGTGAACCCCTGCTCAAAAATTTGTGCCATTATAAATGAGGCAATGTGGAGTAGCGGTTGAGAGTGCAAGACTGGGACTCCAGAGATCTGAGTTCTAGTCCTCATTTGGCCATGGGGCTCACAGGCCCAACCTACCTCACAGGGTTGTTGTTGTTTTGAGGATAAGATTGAGAAGAGGAGGAGAATTATGTAAGTGGCCTTGAATGCCTTAGAAGGAAAAAGGCGGGATAGAAATATAATAAATAAATGTGTTACGAAGGTCCAGTCCTATGCATGTCTAAAACAAGTAAAAACTCCGACAGTTCCCAGCAACTTGTTGTTATTGCTGTTGCAAGAACTAGCCCTCTACTCTGACTCCTCTATGTAATAGTCTGCAGCAGTTCTCCCATTCATCATTATCACAGCCTTGTGAACAACTGATTCATTTGCCCAAAGCACAGAAATGAACTCAGGCTACACTGGTCATAAGAACATAAGAAAAGGCCGGCTGGACCAGGCCAAAGGCCTACCTAGCTATGTCAGCAACAATTTCTTTATATTACTTACAAGCCCTCCTCCCCAGAAGGGATAGTAGATGTTCATAGCCAAGGGGGAAAATTCTTTAGCAGAAAAGAGTAAAATGATTCCAAGAGCAACATGTATCAAAGCTATGATAATCTGCACTGCTGTAGAAAGATGAGAGACAAAAATGGAAATCGATAAACAAAATAGCTAGAACAAACAGTAAGCTGACTTGTTTAGAGCACATCATACCCATATTATTAACTGACATAAATAATTATTATCCCTTAGCTTCAAGAAGGAAAAACCAAGCTACTTTCCCCTGGATGGCAGTATAACTGAGGAGATAAGCTGGATTGTGTACACCTGTCAGGTTTAGAGAATCAGTCTAAAAATCTAAAATTCATCTAAAAATCAATGAATTTTATAAGGTTAAAAAGTCAGACTGTAGACCATTTAAGGGCATAACCATATGCAAGTTCAGGCAGAAAAGGTTTTACGACCCCCAGCATCCCACAGTGAGTATGATAGGCCGAGGAGGGCTGGGAGCTGTGGGGTTTCTGTCTGTTTAAATATGTATAAGGTGTACTTTAAATATGTTTTGAGTTGATTGGTTACAAGAAAAGATGTTTCATGCAGTTATCACAACCCCTCGGCTCATTATCTGCAGGGCATCAGAAAAGGGGGAAGCTACCTCCCATTTGATGCTATAAACACCAGGAGAATAGGGTCTCCAGTTATGGCTATGGGTCTCCAGTTATGGCTATGGGTAGCCCCGTGGGTATAAATCAGCTCCCGATAGCATTCTTGCTAGCATTGCTGATTCTCCCTCCCGTGGCCCTAACTTCTGTCCTAGGCATCATGATCAGGCAAGTAGAATGCTCCCTTTCCACCCTGAACCCTCTTAGGATTGCTCTGCTTGTTTAAAATAGCTTGTATTTTGCCCAGACCTAAATGCATCTTTGTTTTTGCAATGTTCAAGGAACTACAGGACAATGTAATTTTTTTAAACTAAAAGCTGTTAACTTTGTTAGAAGAAAGATCCTCATTTAATGGTTTCTTTTTAATTCTTACTTATGGTAACTCACCAAATTCTTAATGCCCTCAAGGAATCTCTACACAAGCCATTCAATTTTACCCTTGACAATTAATCAACTAAAGCTAATTTACCAAATGGCAGCGTGAGCCTATGCTCACTTACTAGGGAGTAAAACCCATTCACCTCAGTGGGACTTACTTCTGAGTAAACATACAATAGGATTGTACTGCATATCTAGTAAGGTGAAGTCCTTCACTGAAGTATTCTCAACAGAAAGAACATTGAATTTATAAAGGAGACATGACTAACATAGCTTTTAATAGTACAAATCTTAAATTAAGGTGATATTTTCCTACTGAGAATTAACCTCCCCACAGATACTTTAACCCAAGCTCAAAAGTATTCAGGATGAAGGTATTCTTACCCCCCAGAGCTTCATTCTTTCTTGGGTATGTCTTCTTTTCCTCCTGGGCGGTGGCATTGTTTGAAGGGACAACCACCGTTATGGTGCCAGGAGCATTCCCTGGTGGAGCTGACCTAAAGTGATCAACACTTCAACAACAAAGGAATTAAGGCCACAAATTGGGGTTCTTTTTTTCAGAGCATGTTTAGTGCTGCTGAGGCGTCAACCTGTAATATTCTGGAAACCGAGTTAAAGGATGTCTATTAAAGGATGGCAACAGTTCTTCAGTAGTGGCCAGTGGAGGTTCACGACAGACTTAGATGAAGCCCAAGCCGAATGGGCCTCTTTAGACCATTCACCAGAGGCAAAGTGAGCTTCTCCCTAAGGTGATGTGAACCAAAACTGGGCCTCCTGTGAGGCCGCAGTTTTAATGCAGCTTTTAAAAGGCAGACAGTGTGCCTTTTGTTTCTTTAAAAGCTGATATGGGGTGGAGAGAGAATGGGGTTGAATGTTATCCCTCTAACCATAGGGCACAATTCACCAGGCACTCTGTGGGTGAGCAAGAATCGGACCATGCAGTGCACATGCTACAAATGCTACAAGAAACCAATTTTTAGTCAGCATAATGTCTTAGGACCTGTACCTGTCCAAGTATTGTACCTTTATGATTTATGCCATTTCCAAATTTCCTCAAAAACCATGGGGAGGGAGTGGAGAAGAGGAGAACGGAATCAGTTCCTCCCTCACTCACCCAAAATGGAAGAATCTCTCTTCTACCTGAACCACTGCACCTATCCTTCTGAAACTTTGCAGGTTTCTTGGTTAGGTACACCTCTGAGCTTGCTCTTATTTTCAGAGCAGGCTCACTAGGAACGTAGGCAAATAAGTGTGTCCCCTCAAAATGTCAGTGCTAAAAAATCAAAATATAAAAAATCATGTTAGAACCTTTAGGACTTTAGGATGATAATCTGATCTACAGAGAAGAAAAACAACCAGCTAAAACAACTGTTCGCCATAGGACTACATATAAAGGTTTTTCAAGACACTGCTGACAGCTGAGAGAAAGGACAATCATCATGACTTTTTTTGCTAGTTTTCCAACTATTTCCTTAAAAAAACCTAGGAAGAAAGCAAGCATGCTCAGATAATATTACATATATTTCCTTCAGTGCACTAGTATCTATTTGTCTACAGGCATCAAATGATTGTTTGATCACTCGTTGAGGAACCTCTGCTTGGTGGTGGACAACAAGCCCTCCATGGAGAAGGTCCCAAGTTCAATTCCTAGCACCTCCAGTTAAAAGGAACTGGCAGTGGATGATGGGAAAAAGAAAAGTGTCTGCCAAAGGACTGTACACAGCGCAGTCCTGGAAGGAAAAATATTCTGACATCACATAGAGCATCTTCCTATGACCCATTCCTTAAGAGTACAAAAAGTATCTTCCATTTTAAGGTCTTCTTCCGTTCTGTTTATCTTCCAAATCTAAGTTATTTCGCAAAGGTAGCAAACAACATGGGATGCCTTCTGAGGGCAGATTCCCACCTCCAGCAACAAGCACAATGTCTGCCTGTACCTTAGTGTTTCCTGTAGCAAACACATAATGTGGGGCTGAAACGTCAGCTTTTTAAAACACTTGTACATACACATATTTGGAAGGCCTGACCCAGGCAAGGTCTGTTGTATGCTGTTTACATGAGCATCTCCCCACCTAGTACCCTGTGGATATTGCTGCCTATCAACCCCTACCAGCATGGCCAATGGTCAGAGTTGTACCCCAAGACACCTGGATGGGCCTGCTTAGGGGAAACCATTTTATGCATTTGCTGAGAGCATCGACACACACCTATTGCATTTGCTACACAGAGCATGGGCCCAGCTGGCCAGCTTTCTTACCTTGAATAACAAGCAGAGGGGGTCAACAGCTCCATAGTAGGGCTTCTGCTGCTAATTTGGCCGGAGAGGAATGAAGGAGAGAGCAAGAGTTTGTGGTAGAAATGTAGGCAGAGCAAATGTGTGGTGATGAGTCTGTGGAATGATGATACCCATGCATGATCTTCTGGGACGATTTTCCTACTGCCTTTGCTCAACCTTATTTGCTAGTTTTGGTCAGCTGATTTCTGAGAACCACCAGGAAAGATAGAGCTTCCGTTCTTAGAAATTAGACAATAGAATTTGCCTTGCCTTATTTTGTAATGCGTTGTGCTGGGAGTAGATAAGCACTTTTGAAGGGGGCACCAAAAATAATTAAAATCAGGCAGAATATAAAAGGGAGGCTCTCTCTCTCTCTCATACACATACACCCCTCCCCCGCGAAAGAACTTAAGAGAGGGAAAACAACCAACGGAGACAATATTAACCCAAGAAGTAAATGAGGTACAACCAGATATAACATTTCAGGATCTTGGAAGCAATATTGTTTTCTGGACTTACAATAGCATTCTTACACACTTCCTCTCTTCTGCAACATTCCCCATTTTTACATGACCAAGCAGTAAACCTGGGATGGGCTGGGAGCACATCCTCCAGAATGCACTTTCATCTCACAGAGGTTACGCGGCAGATTCTTGTAGTGGCTCAGTGTGGCCTGGTCCCATGAATCCTGACTTGGAAACAAACTCCACTGATTCTGGGGAACTTCCTTCCAAGCAAATATGCATTGGATTGCCACATAAGTAGCATCTCTATTTCTCTCCAGCAGCATTCTCCCTCCCATTCCTGCTTCAGCACCAAACTACTATTTTCAAATGCCAAATATCTAATATTTTGCAGTGGTTGGGAAGGGTGGGCACACAGCCACATGGACCCATCCAAAGGTGCCAGCTGGGTGGTACTGTCCACAGAAAGTGGTGATTTAGTGGCCTCAGGACCCAGGAATTTAAAAATAAATGGTGCCAATGAAATCAAATAGATTTTGGACTTAGTACCAGATTTGTTAGAAGGTGAAATAGAGACAAATGTCAGGGCAGACCACAACCCTGTAGCTATATCACTGAAAGGGACAGTAATGACGCCCAGATGGAGCTTAAACAAAGCCTTATTAAAGGATAAAAAATTCACAGAAGAGATAAATAAGGAAATGCAAATATTCTTTCAAATAAATAAAACTGAAGAAACCTCTTTGCAAAATGTCTGGGATACAGCCAAAGCCTATGTCAGGGGGATGATAATAACATACTCAGCAAAAACAAACAAAAGGGGAAAACAAGAACGAGCTAAAATAGTAGAGGAATTGACAAAATCTGAACAAGAACTACAGGAAGATCCATCCAAAAAAACCCCTTAGGGTCCAAATGAATATTCTAAAACATAAACTGAACCTATTGGACACAAATGAACTTACTAAGCAAATGAAATGGACCAAACAGAACTTCTTTGAAAATGCTAATAAATCAGGGAGATGGTTAGCCTATAAAGTAAAGAAAGAGAGAAGAGACTGATTTGTAAATTGAAAGATGGAGAAGGACGACTGCAAGTACAAAGTATACATATCAAGAAAACAGTGGAAGATTTCTTTGCAAAGCTATACCAGAGTGATGAGATATCAACTGAGATAGTAAAAGAATATATCCGAAAGGGAGACCTGCCAAAATTACCGGAGAAATACCAAAAAGTATTGAATCAAGAAGTAATAATCATGGAAGTAACAGAGGCAATTAAATGACAAAAGAACGATAAAACTCCTGGCCTGGACAGGCTACCAGCAGAGTTTTGTAAATCCTTAGAAGGAATTTTTGCTATGCTTCTTAAGGATATATGTAATGCAGCACTGTTAAATGCTAAAATACCAAATACTTGGACAGAGGCAAATATCACATTAATATCGAAAGAAGACACAGACTTGACGCAGATTCAAAATTATAGACCTATATCGTGGATTACAGAATTTTTGCCTCCATAATGGCAGAAAGATTGAAGAAGTACCTAACAGACTTTATTCACTCAGATCAAAATGGTTTTTTACCTAAAAGGCAAATGAGGAATAACTTGAGAACTATTTTGCACATCTTAGAGTATTATGAGATACATATGGAAAAACCAATGGCACTATTATTCATGGATGCACAGAAGGCTTTTGACAATGTTAACTGGCAATTTATGAAGCAACAGTTGGCTCAAATGGAGTTTGGTGAAAAGTTTATTAATGCGATATCAAACATCTATCAAAAGCAGTCTGCTAGGATTATAATCAATGGAGAATTCACAAATATTATAGATATACAAAAGGGTATAAGACACGGATGGCCACTATTACCTCTGTTGTTTATATTGATCTTAGAAGTGTTAAACAGAAATATCAGGGATGATATGGACATTAAAGGTACTAGAATCAGAGATGAAAGCTATAAATTGCAAGCATTTGCAGATGATCTAGTTTTCATAACGGAGGAACCCTTTGTAACAATGCCTAAACTCCTACGAAGGATTAAGAATACGGTGAGGTTACCGGGATGAAAATAAATAGAGAAAAGACGAAACTGTTAGTAAAAAATTTTACACAGGATCAGAGAAAAACTCTGCAGGAACAAGTAGACTTGCAGATTGTTAAAAATGTTAAATATTTGGGAATTTATCTTACAGCTAAGTGTACCACTCTGAAAGAAGACAATTATGATAAACTATTGAAGGATATTAAGAGTGATTTGGAACAATGGGCTAATTTGAAATTATCCTTGCCGGGAAGAATAGCACTAGCTAAAATGAATATATTACCAAAGCTTTTGTTTCTATTCCAAATGATTCCCATAAAAATTGATAGAAAGTTTTTTGATGATTTAAATTTTCAAATTTCAAGATTTATATGGAGAAAGAAAAAACCAAGGATTAAACTAAAAATACTTCAGGAGGCTAAAGAGAATGGGGGCTTTGGTCTCCCTGACTGGATGTTGTACTATCAAGTTTCTGTGTTAACGTGGCTAAAAGAATGAATAACTTTAAGAAATAAGAGAATCTTGTATCTTGAAGGGCATGATTTGCAAATTGGCTGGCATGCTTATATGTGGTACGAGAAGGCTAAGTTACATGGCTCCTTTTGAAGTCACTATATTAGAAAATCATTAATGTCGGTGTGGGAAAAGTTAAAGACAAAATTGTATAATAAATTACCAAGATGGCTTTCACCCTTGGAAGCTTTGGTATATCCAAATGCACTGAACTTTGAAGGGATCATAAGATATGATGACATTTTGGATAAGGATGGAGGATTGAAAGTAAATCAAGAAACACAAGAGCAAGGATCTAATATCTCTTGGTGGCATAAGGTGCAGATACAATCGAGATATGCTAAAGACTATAAAATGTGGGGTTTTTATAAGGACTTAACAGCATTTGATCAGGTGATGCTTAAATCAGATGAGAAAATGATTAAAAGACTATATAATTTCTTACTTGCTAGGAGAATGGAAGATGAACAGGTTAAAGAAACTATGATAACGTGGGCACAAAACTTTGGATATAATATTGAATTGGAAAAATGGCAAAAGCTGTGGGAGAGAAATATTAAGGTAGCATTAGCAACTTCGTATAAAGAAAACCTGTATAAAATGTTTTATAGATGGTATCTGTCGCCAAATAGATTAGCTAAGATGTTTCCAAATATGTCAAATGGATGTTGGAAATGTAAACATAAATTGGGTATTTTCTATATCATATGTGGTGGACGTGCGATAATGCGAAAAAGTACTGGATTAAAATACATAAATGGCTTGAGGAAATGTTACAAAAATCCTTAGTTTTTAAACCTGAAGTTTTCTTATCAGGCATTATACCTGTTGATATTAGTAAACAAGAAATGTACTTGATTTTGCATGTAATCACTGCGGCGAGGATTGCATTTGCTCAACACAGGAAAAGTGAAGAACCACCCACCGACGAACTGATCCTAAAAAAGATCTTGGACTGTGCAGAGATGGATAGATTGACTTTGTCATTGAAGGAGAAAGAAGATACTGATTTCTATCAAACTTG
>NW_025336158.1:4020-27770 GCF_004798865.1 Varanus komodoensis | reverse complement strand
TTCCTCATTCTGGATCCAGGTTTGGTTGCCATGAATGCCAGCACCACTATCACGGTTTTTCCCAAGACAGAGGAAAGAGCCACAGAGAAGATGATGCCAAAGGCAGTTTGTCGGATTAGACAGGCAAACTTTTCAGGTTTTCCAATGAAGAGCAAGGAGGAGAGAAAGCACAAAAGGAGAGAAATGAGAAGGATGTAGGTGAGGCTCCGGTTGTTAGCTTTGACAATGGGAGTGTCCTTGTTCTTCAGAAATATCACAAGTACTGAAGATGTAATCAAAGAGAAAGAAAGAGCCAACATAGTAAAGGTAATCCCTAAAGGTTCCTTGTAAGAGAAGTAGCTCAGAACACGAGGAATGCATTGATTTCTGTCCTTGTTGGGATGTTGATCTTGTGGACATTCCACACAGGCATCCATATCTGAAAGCAGAAGATGGAGAAGAGGAATTGGAGGGAGTAGTGGTTTTTGTCCAATATTGCAAGAGTTCCAGCAGTGTGATGGGGAAAGGTATCCATGAGCCTGAAACTCTTACTACTGAAGAACCACCAAATCTTCTCAAGGACTAACTTCCCCTCCTTGGTAAAGCAGCAGTGACTTATAAAGAGAATTGGAAGTCCAGCTAAACTGAATCCAGATTCATTACCTCGAAGAGTAATAATTCATTTCATTAGTAGGGAAATCCCACAATTGATGCACACATGATACAGCATCTTTGCTCTTTGTTTTCAAATCAACACATTTTAGATTGCAATGGTTTCTGAGAAAGATTATTTCAGCAATGAGCCAGGAAGCAGAGTATTCAGATCTAATTGTGTGAAATGTTGTCTTGGTGCTCTGTCCATGTCATTCTATCCCAACCTGTCCTCTCCCTTTGCAATATAGGAAAATGATACTTATCTACCCTCAATGTTAGTGATCAGAGTCAGTGTGGAATTGAAGGGGAACCTGTAGAATTAGAGGAGATCAGTTTGCCAAGAACCTCCAACCCTCTCCCTGTGCCTGAAAAAGAACCATGGGGAGAGGGGAATATTTGCATCAACTCTATTGTAGTAGTGAGAAAAGAGAAATTTAGAAGGGGTTGTCCTGTGCTTAAGAATCTCATTCACCAAAGGTGAAGGAGGAAGTACATGTGGGTGTTCACATTGCTCCCTTCCATGCACCTACGACAACCTCAGAGATTTCAGAAACATTATCTATGTGTGCTTTTCAGCATAACCTTTATTAGCATGTATGGAGTTTTTGCTGTTGTCCCACTTCATTGTCCTTACACTTGCCAGTGTACATTTTTGGTGGCCTTCCAATGAGATTGAACGGCGGCAGTCACAAACAGAAGGGTTTTTTCCCCTCCCCATTACATTACATATTTTGCTTGCAGAAGAATCTCCTTAAAGAGATATTGAATTCAGGCTAGGCTGCTTTCTACCTAAATCTGCTTCTACATCATCTCTATCTATCTTCATCTCTATCTATCTACATCTATAGTTATCTATCTATCATTTATCTATCAGTTCCTAAGGTCCTTTGGCCAACCTATTGTACATGATGCTTCCTATTCCTTTTGTTGGACATCATTCCTTCTGGGCATGGAGCACAGTCATAGCAGCAAAATTTCTCTCCTTCCCTCTTTTTCCTGTTATAGCCAGGATTGCAGTTGTCATTGCACATAGAAAGTGGCAGCACCTGCACAGAAACAAAAGATACAGATGGTCATTAAGAAATGGTGAGCCTTGTCTTTGCAGCATGACTCTTGACATGGAAGGACAACATTACTGAATTTACCCTTGGGTACTTAGGTATAAAAAGCAGTCTCTCCTTGAAAGAGTCTTGGGGCAGGGGGGCAACCATCATGGATATGATGAATTAGTGATTCACTGATCATCAATAATCACCCAAAATATGCTTTGCCTACAGGTACTACCTAGTACTTGTAATTCATTAGAAAGGAGAACCCAACAAGGTCTCCAAGACAGTGTTTTTGGCATAACTCATGCTGCTTGTGAAATAATTCAGGAAATTAAAACCCTATTGCTGACAAAAAGAAAGCAGAAAAATGAAATTAAGGTACTAAATTTTGATGTAATTACAAAGCTGGAGGAAAGCTGTGAATTAGACCTAAGGAATTCAAGTTCAATTTATTGTTTCCTTGTTAGGTTTAAGACAGTCTGAGTAGACATATATAGAATTGCACAATTATTTATTTAATTATTTTTAAAAAAATGTACCATGCCCTTCACAGTGTCTCAGGGTTATGATAACATTAATAAATAAGACACAGCATCAATTATAGCTACAGATTACTCTCAATCCCCCATCACCATTGGTCCCTTTAAACAGGATATAATCCATTTGGCAAGGAAGGGTTAGGTCTTTGTGGAAACAGGAGAAAGAATGAATGCATCTCATGTGCTGGTTCCAAAAAAAAATTGGGGACTCCCCAAACAGCCAGGAAATCATGCTGGTGTCTACAGCAGAACTGAGGTAAGCTTCAAAGAAACTGAGGGTTTCAAAGAAGTGGATTCGGCTCATACCATCACAGACAAATTGATAGCTATTGTTTACTTTGTTCCATCTCACTTCACCATGGAAATGGAAATATTCTTGGTGGATGTAAACAAACAGACCTGTCTTTCATGTTTGAACTTAGTTTGGTTTTTTGCTATGGGCTATGGCTGCTACTGCATTTGGAAGCTTCAACTGCTGAAACTGAAAGCTACCGTGAAAGCAAAAACAAAGGGCCCTGTTGATGTGGGGTTGGTGAAGAATAACTTACTACAGCATATATTTGGTATTAATCCCCGATGGATTTATACCCTAGATTGCCAGCAATACTTAGGTGAAGATCAGAAGTGACCTCTCAACATGTTGTCTCTTTTGATTGAAAAGGAGCCAATGGGTTTGTTCTGTCCTGCTTATTTAAAACTGTA
The DNA here is from genome assembly GCF_004798865.1 of Varanus komodoensis. NCBI lineage: Eukaryota > Metazoa > Chordata > Lepidosauria > Squamata > Varanidae > Varanus > Varanus komodoensis. The sequence continues at coordinate 24,847 of NW_025336158.1, read as the reverse complement.
GAATGTGACCCAGGGCAACAAAAAACCTGAAATGTTTCAGAATTGAGAAATGGAAAAAATGATACCATTTTTAAAAATTGCTTTCTTATATTTCACTACCATAACTCCATCTGACCTGGTTAAAACTCTTGTGCCACACAATTAGATCATCCTCAAGGGTCAGTTCTTTCCCTGGATTGGCCTGGGGTTCCAGTCTTCCAACTTTCACTCTGACAAAAGAGTTATTTGGGAAGGTAACAAAATTTGTAACATCAAAATCCACCACTGATTCTCTCCTTTCATCAAAACTCACAGAATCTACAGCACTGTTGTTGAACCATATGTGCCTTAGAAAATGATGGAGCTATGTTGAAAAAGAAAATTATACAAATGTAAAACAAGATCTTGCCACATCTAGGAGGAGCTTATCAAAGCACATCCTCCTCTAAAAGCAGATGCTTCCAACAGCAGCCAATTCCTGAGACTTGCTAAACTATGTGCATCAGGTGATGGATCTAGAGGGGTGGTGAATGTCACTCAAAGGTCTCCTCTTGCTGCCAAACAGCCAGCTTTGGATGTGAAGCTATCATGCACTGAGGAGTAATTTTCTGGCATGGCCACTTGTCCCAAAACTCCAGCCTAGTCTTTCAACTAATATTTCTCTGGGTGGGAGGGAGTGGAGTGAGGTCAGAGTTTTCAAGAAACTCTGAGCAACCACAAGGATGTAGTGGACATAACTTTCTCCACCTCTGAATCATATGATAGCCTGCTTTTTAGAAATTCCTGAAGAATCATTCCTGATTATAGCAATTTATCTGGAAATGCCTGTTGTTCTTCTTTTAACAACTTTCTACATTCCAAGCTGGATATACACAAAACATGAAATCCATGTGACATGGCATAAGTATTACAGAGCCAGTGTGGCATGGTGGTTAAGAGTGCTGGACCAGGACTCATGAGGTCTGGGTTCTCATGAAACACACTGGATAACTTTGGACCAGTCGCAATCTGCCTCACCTACCTCACAGGGTTCTTGCAATGAGCATGAAATGGAGAGGGGAACCTTTGTAAGCCAACTTGCTTTCTTTGAAAGAAGAAGAAATGCGGGGGGGGGGGTGCTATAAATGCAATGTCACAATAATTGTGTAGAACTAAAAATATCAGCAAGGGATTTTTGTGTTAAGGTGAAAGGAAGAGACCTCCAAACTGGATCAACTGAGTTGGTTGGCAAATGCTCAAAACATTCAAGTATGCATGTGATATCACTTTTACTACAACCACTGACATCCCTGCCACACACACACACACACACTTCCTCTTCTTCTTACTTGAAACAAAAAGCAAAGAAGATTCAAAGCTACTATACAGGGGTGGTAGATGATAGTTCCCGGTGCAGCAACATTCCAGGGAGTAAGAATGCTACAATGCAACATGGCATAATTCTGAGGTTCATGGACATTTGTTTGAGTGAGTGTGTGTGATGCAGTGACTCCATCATGCAAAAACCGTCTTCTGTCATTGAGCTATCATGACCTGCCATGGCTCTACATCGTGGAATGCCAGGTCGGCTGTGCCTCTGAATCTTCTCCCTTTTGAGCTACATTTCAATGCAGCGTGTAAGGCATGAGCTACTGTATAGACAGCATTGTAAACATTGTAACTGTGGCCTGTCATGTTCCCTTCGAATAATGTACTCGGAAGTGTCTCCAACCTTTCCTCCCCAGTACACAACCTCTTGCTCTCCACCTCTGTCTTGGAAGTTTTGAATTGGCAGTAAAATGCCTCTTCCCAGAAATTCTGAAAAAATATGTCTCGTTTTCTCCAGTGAGGCTTCATGGTGTGAACAAATGTGTGGAATCCAGGTGGCTGGTTTGAGTGAACTGCAAAGGTAATGGCACCATGGAAGTGCTGGATATCCCACATCTTTTGAATAGAGAGTGATTCAAAATCCCACTGGGATGTGGCAATCCACACTTTCTCCAAGGGTGGCCATGTCCAAATTGGTGCTGTCAAGAACATCATTCTCTGATTCTGCCATGACGGGGGTTCTCCATGTACAAAACAGACGCTGGCTTTTCTTTCCATGAGAACTGGATAATTACTAAGAAGTTCTAACATCCGGCCTGCACACGCATCCAAATATAACTGCTCTGGTAATCGAATTATGAAGGCATGATAGATATTATTCTGGGAAAGCAGTGGGATCATGGTGTGTAAAAACTTGTCCCCATAGTCATCATTACCAGCCAGGAGGCCAATCCATGTCCATCCAAAATGTTGAAGTAAACGCACAACCCCCAAATACTGATGGGATTCCTTTGGCACCATCTGGTACAAAAATGGGAATTGTGTTTTGTCACCATGTGGTGGGGAAAATGAACCATAAGTGAGCTGAAATCAAATATATAAAAGTATGCAGGTGGATTAGGAGAGAATGACAACTTCTGTCACATGGAATTTCCAAGGTTCCCTGGAAAGAGCCTACCTGTGGGATCTTGTACAGGCAGTGACGGTGGCCATAATTTCAGAGACTTCAGTCACAAATCCTCCAATAAGAGCAGCTATTTTTTTCTTAGCACCACACTTGAAATTGGGGACAAATCTGCTGTATGTGCAAAGAAGACCCATGGAGGCCTTATATGTCATCCTTGCTATGTAGTAGCCATTCAGAATGTGGAAACCCAGAGTGAGGTTTTGTAAGATTTGGGGATTCCCATTTATCTTGTCTACAGCAAAGGTCAAGGCCAGGATATGCTGGTACATCTTTGGCATGGAACTGCAATCAGAATAATTCAACCCTAAATATGGGTTTGAAATACAGGATGGCAAACATTCCAACGTGTCTGTCTTTATATAGAGAATTGTTTGTCTCAATCATTAGTCATTTCCAGTTCTTTTTTAAATCTATGATAATTCACTTCTTAATTATATGTGCTTTCCCCTTAAATACGTAACAAATTTGGAGATTTTCACACCACAGATATTTTCCCCTTATATACCTATTTGCATGAATTTCATGCTACAGAAATTAGAATTAAGGCAAAGGTTAATGGTGGTTTCCTAGGGTTTGTTTGGGGAGGGGGGAGAGGGTATGTTTAAATGCGGTTCCAATAATGGTCTTCCAATAGGGTTTTTCCAAACCTTGTCTTCTGAATTTGTAGTGTTAATGCTTCTGTGAGTCCATACACTTTCTCAAATCCATGAAATAGAAACTATTATCACTGCCCTGCCTCTGTCCCCAGGTCCTTCCTCTGTCACTGAGACATACATACACAAACCTACTCTATAGGCTCAGTACGGCAGCTAGAATATTTTTCCCTACATTCTGCTCTCTTTCCATTCACTGTCCCATCTGTTCTTAGACTCACCATGCTGAATTTTATTTTCTGAATGACTTCCCTTGGTGCTGGTGGGAAATGATTGCTCTGCCAATAACTGGGAGGTTCATTTGACTAAATTGAGACCAATGCTCTATCAATATCATTATAGGGAAAAGAAATATTTTGAACAACTGCATAACTTAATCAAGTGAAAAACTACATGATTGCAACAGAAGATGCAAATACATATGTAGCTGGGAAGTAGTGTGTCGGTAAAGAGAGTTGGTGTGGAGATCTATATGTGGTTTGTGGCTTCTTAATGTCAGTGCATCTATGTGCTTTATCAGTGCAAAAGACAGTCTTTCTTACTTCCTAACAGTGGACTCTAGTTTCAAGAAGCCAGATCCCAGATGCATGTTAGGAAAAGCTTCCTGATTGTTAAAGCATTATGACAGTAGAACCAATGATTTAGGGAAGTCATATGTTCTCGCACATTGGAAACATTCAAGAGAGGGTTAGACAGCTATCTGTCAATGATGCATGACTTGGAATCCTTACAGGCCCTTTCCCATTTTACTCTTCTATCATTCCCTTCATCCAGGAAAGGCAAATATGGTTGGTTTGTGTAAGAATGTCAAGCAATCTAAATGATCCCAAATCTGTAGAAGGAGATTGGACCATCCCTGACAGTGGTTCTATGTTCAAAGTATACTAGGAACACATTCCTCCTTATGAGTGCTACATTTTGCCTTGGGAAGAGAAGATTGAGGGGAGATTTGAGAGAGCTATACAAGTACCTCAAAGGCTTTCACAAAAAGGAAGACTTCTTCTTGTTCATTCCAGAGTGTAGGACATGGAATAATAGACTTAAGTTAAAAGAAACCAGCATTAGACTAGACTCCAGGACAGATAACCTGACTGTCAGAGGTGTACAGCAATAGAAATGTTTACCTTGGGAAGTTTATTTATTTATTTATTTATTTATTAAAACATTTTTATGCCGCCCCATTCGCCGAAGTCTCGGGGCGGCTTACAACAATCAGTTAAAATAATTATAATATAAATCAAAAATATAAACATTAAATTAAAAATACAAAAATACAGTATAAAATAAGCCGCCCTGGCCAGATAAAATCCAATAATATTAACAGTTAAAATGCCACTTGAATAAAAAGGTCTTCGCCTGGCACCAAAAAACAAATAACGACGGCACCAGGCGGACCTCTCTGGGGAGCGTGTTCCATAACTTAGGCACTACTGCCTGGGCTCTAGCTCACTGGAGATAATCAAAAAGCATTTGCACAGTAATATGAATGGAATGGTGTAAGTTAGTTTCCTGCAGTAGCAGGGGGTGGGACTCAAAGACCTTCTTGCCCCTTCCAACTATACTATTCTAAGATTTTATTAGTTTGTGTGGCAGGATGAGCCAAATAGTTCACAACCCCAATGTGTTCTAGAATGCTACTTTCATATTATGGAAATAAATCAACAATAGGGTTTTTTCCTGTTACTGCAAATTGAACTTATTAGAGGATGAGGAAGGAAGGAAGGAAGGAAGGAAGGAAGGAAGGAAGAGAAGGAGGAGGAGGGAGGGAGGGAGGAAAACTTACGCAGCTTCATTGATCAACATCTGTGTTGGTTGCTGCACAAAAGAGAGGCTGTTGTGGAAGAAGAAAACTTGAGAGACAATTGCTGCTATTACGAACATGCCTGGCTGATACAATTGGTGGGGGGTAGGAAGTGGATCTGTAGGTATAGTGCACTTAATAGTATGTGTTTTGCATTCTGTATGAAAAGGTAAAACAAGCATCAAAACTCCTAGAACCACCATCTTCATGCCAGCATTCTCATCAAGATTAAAATTCCCATTTTGTCCAAGTAGCATCTGCATTATCTCATCCTTTGATGAAAGAATTGTTAGGTTGCAGACACGCTGATGAAAAACTGCCATGTTTTCTTTGTTGTAACTTCATTGCCACTTTATCTGGATCCTTTGCAAAGATTAAGTTTCTACGAATTTGCCCAAAATCCTACAGGAATCATTTGTGCCATTGAAAGGACAGGGGCTGCCTATCAGTAAGCCAAACATGTTTTTATGGCACAGAATGATTTAAGTGGTGAGGAACATGGAAATGTAAATATGCTTAGATGGAAAAACTATATGCAAGGAGTATGAAATCCACTAATATGGTGATGGTGACAGGGGAGCTAATCACATCCCCCAGAGGATCATTGTGTCATCCCATGGCATGACACAAAGGAAAGCACAATAAATAGAAATGATAATGGCTTTTATTTTTATTTTGAGTTGCAGCACATGAATATTGAAGATCCCTCCTGACTTCAGAGCTGGAATTGATGATATGACCTGAAGGCATCCCAAAACCACTCCTTCCTTCATCTCACAATTAACTCAGCAACCTGGGCAAGCAAGCCTGCCTTGGGATTGCACTGAACTGAGTTCCCTATTGCCTGCGGGATTGATGGAAGGAACAGTTGATCTTTTTTTACCAGCATTCTAATGGCTGGTTGATTGGTGTACCATCTGACACGCCCAGAACAGAAAATGTGCCCATCCCCACATGCATGCAATGGTGTTTAGTGTAGCTGTGCCCTGGTTCACCATAAAGGGCATGAGAGAGCATGAGAGATGACTGTACAGTTACAAGGAAGGCACAGATCTTTCAGAGTGAGTTAAAATTGCTGCAGCAAAGTCCCTTTAATGAGGAAGGCTCTTTATGCATGCTAGAACAGTAAAAAGGACCAAGACAGACACATGGGGCAGGTGCACACTACACAAGTGGATAGGGGAGTGCTTTGTTTTTTATTTATAGAAGTTGTTCTCTTGTGTGGTCTGAACCCTGCTGTGGAATTTTGCTTGCTTTTTAGAAACCATGACCACAAATGTGTGCCTTTTCTTTGGTTTCTTTCCCCACCAAACTGCAAACCACAGGTCATCATGGAAGCACAGCCAGCACATGAGGGATGCTAACAAGAAGTAACCAGTTGCTGCTCTTGCCACATTACTATCCAGAAAGTGCCTCTGAGAGCTGCATGTATGCACAACTCTCAGAGGTGTTCTCGCTCTGCTTTGTAGTTGGAGTAGGCAATCATCTGGTGAATGATAGGTGGAGGATCAGCAGACAGAAGAGGTGGTAATCAGCTGAACATTGCCACCCAGTTGGATACTGAGAAGTCCCTTCTCATCATCCATTATTCCTCCTGCTTGCCAGAGCTATGAGCTGTTGAAGGGACAAACCAGTGTGATTTCACTACACTTGTAAATTAGGTCACAAGCTCTTCCGTTCCAGGAAGGACACAGCTATGCTTACCGTGGCATTCTATGCTGTGGTCACTGCAATTTATGCAAACAGGAGCTGAAGAGCATGCTCCCATTGGGAGGTAGCCTGAAATGCAAAAAACAATTCATGTTTGAAACTGCACTGGTTGCAGCCAGCATCACTCACTAAGCTGGACAAGACTGTTTAGCCATTGATTCACTCTGAATGAGAAACTTTGGTCAAACGCCCATGCAAATCCAATGTGACTTCTAACCATGCAGGCCCACTTCTATCTGAAGGATAGTGAAGAAATGAGAAATGAGAAGGATGTAGGTGAGGCTCCGGTTGTTAGCTTTGACAATGGGAGTGTCCTTGTTCTTCAGAAATATCACAAGTACTGAAGATGTAATCAAAGAGAAAGAAAGAGCCAACATAGTAAAGGTAATCCCTAAAGTTTCCTTGTAAGAGAAGTAGCTCAGAACACGAGGAATGCATTGATTTCTGTCCTTGTTGGGATGTTGATCTTGTGGACATTCCACACAGGCATCCATATCTGAAAGCAGAAGATGGAGAAGAATAATTGGTGGGGGTAGTGGTTTTTGTCTAATATTGCAAGAGTTCCAGCAGTTGCTGGGGGATGGTATCCATTTGGCTGAATCTCTTATCACTGAAGAACAACCCACTCTCATATCTTCTCAAGCACTCATTTCTTCTCCTTGGTAAAATAGCAATGACTAACAAATAAAATTGGAAGTCCAGCTAAACTGAATCCAGATTCATTACCTTGAAGGGCAATATTTCATTTCATTAAAAGGGAAAAGCCCACAATTGATACCCACATGATATAGCATTTGTGCTCTTTGTTTTCAAATCAAAATCTTTTAGATTGAAATGGTTTGTGAGAAAGATTATTTCTGCAATGAGTCAGGAAGCAGAGGATTCAGACCTAATTGTGTGAAATGTCGCAGTGGTGGTCTGCCCATGTCATTCTATCCCAACCTGTCCTCTCCCTTTGCAATATAGGAAAAGGATACTTATCTACCCTCAGTATTAATGATCAGAGCCAGTAGGAAACCAAAGGGTTACTGGAGGAAATAAAAGAGACCAGATTGCTGAAAGACTCCAACCCTGTCCCTGTCCTTGTAAAAGAACTATTGGAAGAGGGGAATATTTGCAGCAACATTGCAGTAGTGAGAAAAGAGGCAGAAACCAAGACACCTGAACAGGATCGTGGTCTGACTTCATCCTGCCTCTTCAGTTCTCCTTGCTGAGGAGATAGCATCATTTCAGTACAGCTCTAAGTATAGCATGTTTTAAGTATATGACATTCTGGGAAAGTAATGCACCAGCCCACAATTGGTGCTACTATCTCATCAGCAAATACTTTTGAAATACAGTGCTGGTAGTTTACACTTTTATATCCGGGCTTGCAATTTCATATACTCCAAATTAGAATCAATTTAGAAGGGGTTGTCCTGTGCTTAAGAATCTCATTCACCACAGATTTATATACCGATTATCTGTGTTCCAGTTTCTAAGGGCATTTGGCCAACCTACTGAACACGATGCCTCCTACCCTTTGTGTTGGACATCATCCCTTCTGGGCATGGAGCACAGTCATGGCAGCAAAATTTCTCTCCTTCCCTCTTTTTCCTCTTATAGCCAGGGTAGCAATTTTCATTGCACACAGAAAGCGGCAGCACCTGCACAGAAACACAAGATGCAGATGGTCATTAAGAAATTGTGAACCAAGAATGCCTCATCTTTACAGCATGGCTCTTGACATAGACAGAAAGCATTATTGAGATTACTCTTGGTATAGAAAGCAGCCTGATATTTTTGAATGATTCCTGGGGACAGTGGGGCAGACATTGTGGATATGATGAATTAATGATTCACTGCTCATCAATAATGACCCCGAACATGCTTTTCCTGCAGGTAATACCCAGTACTTATGATTCATTAGACAGATTAGACAGGTGATCCTGACAAGGCCTGAAAGACTGTATGTTTGGCATATATCATGCAGCTTGTGAAATAATTCAGGAAATTAAAACCCTATTGTTGACAAAAAGAAAACAGAAAATGAAATCAAGATAATAAAATTTTGACCTAATTAACAAACTGGAGGAATGTTGTGATTTAAATATGAGGAATTCAAACTTATTCCTTTCTTGGTCTAAGATAGCAATATTGGTATACTTCTGGCAGGAACCAGATTTAATGAGATTGATCTCACATGCTGTGCTTAGAACAGAATTGGGGGCTCCCCAAACAGTTCACCAAAGAGTTGTTTAGCAAATTGAATCTGCCCAGAAATCAGGGTGGTGTCCACAGTAGAAGTGAGGGAAGGCTTTACCAGATTTACAGAAGGAATCCACTCAGAGTGTTTCAAAGAAGTAGATTTGGCTCATACGGTCACCAACAAATTGACAGCTATAGTTCACTTTGCTCCATCTCACTTCACCATGGAAATGGAGATATTCTTGGTGGATTTACAGGAACAGACCTGTCTTTCATGTTTGCACTTAGTTTGGTTTTTTGTGACTATAGGCTATGCTGCCTCTGCATTTGGAAGCCTCAGCTGCTAAAAACAAAGGTGCAAAGGCAAAGGCAAAAGCAAGGGCCCACTTGATGTGGGGTTCATGAAGAATAACTTAATAGATCATATATTTGGTTTTAATTTCCCATGGATTTATTTCCCAGACCACCAGCAATGTTTAGGTGAATATCACAAGTTATCCCTCAACATTTCGTCTTCTTCAAATGAAAAGGAGCAAAGGGGTTTTGTACTGTCCTGCTTGTCTAAAAATGTAGAATGTGACCCCAGGCAACAAAAATCCTGAAGTGTTCCAGAACTGAAATCTGGACAAAATGAGAATTTTTTTTAAATGCTTTATTTCACTAACATAACACCATCTGACCTGGTTAAAACTCCTGTGCCACACAATTAGATAATCCTTAAGGGAGACGGCTAGAGCATAGGTGGAGGAAATCATGGGATGAATCTGACCGAACACACTTGAAAGCCCACTATCAGGCCTATGCTGTGGCGGAGAAGGTGGAGAAAAAGAGATTTTTTTTCCGCTTCCATTGCCTCCTCACAATGCCGTTCGGCGGAACTTTTTCGAGTGGTGCAAGGCCTGGTTCGCCCGGGTCCTAAGGAAGATCCGGTTCCACCCTCAAAGGCCCACTGTGACGACTTTGCCAGGCATTTCAGGGAGAAAATCGCTCAGATTCGTAACGAGCTGGACTCCACTAATGAATCAGAGGTTTCTGGGTAGAGGCCAATGCGGCCGTTTGGTCCAGAATTATTGGATGAATTTCAGTTATTGCGGCCCGATGATGTGGACAAGGTGCTTGGACGAGTACGTCCCACCACTTGTCTATTGGACACTTGCCCGTCGTGGTTATTAAATAATTCCAAGCACGGGATTGGGACCTGGATCTTGGAAGTGGTTAATGCTTCTCTGAGGGAGGTTAGGGTGCCTGCCCCTTTAAAGGAGGCGGTAGTCCGACCGGTCCTGAAGAAAGCGTCACTGGATCCAGAGATGGCCACTTACTATGGACCAGTGGCCAACATCCCGTTTCTGGGCAAGGTGTTAGAGAGGGTGGTGGTGGGACAACTCCAAGCACTCTTGGATGAAACTGATTATCTGGACCCATTTCAGTCCGGCTTCAGACCCGGGTACGGTACTGAAACTGCCTTGGTCGCCCTGTATGATGACCTGTGCAGGGAGAAGGACAGGGGGAGTGCGTCCCTGTTGGTTCTTCTGGACCTCTCAGTGGCTTTCGATACCATCGACCATGGTATCCTTCTGGATAGGCTAGCGGGATTGGGGGTCGGAGGCACTGCTTTGCAGTGGTTCCGCTCCTATCTCAACGGCCGATTCCAGAAGGTAGTGCTGGGGGACTACGGCTCTGCACGATGGCAGGTATGCCATGGAGTACCACAAGGCTCCATTTTGTCCCCTTTGCTGTTTAACATCTATATGAAACCACTGGGGAGGTCATCAGGAGGTGTGGGCTACGGAATCATCAGTACGCTGATGATACCCAACTCTACCTCTCGTTTTCCACTAATCCAGGTGAGGCAGTGGCTGTGCTGAACCGATGCTTGGCCGAGGTTATGGGTTGGATGAGAGCCAATAAACTGAAGCTCAATCAAGACAAGATGGAGGTCCTGTTGGTTGGCGGATCAGGCTTCGGAGAGGGTGGATATGACGTGGCCCTGAATGGGGTTGCACTCCCACTTAGGGACAAGGTCCACAGCTTAGGAGTACTCCTTGACCCAGAGCTTTCATTGGAAGCTCAGGTGACGGTGGTGGCGAGGAGTGCTTTCCTTCAGCTTCGGCTGATTAATCAGCTGCGCCCCTACCTGGAGTACGACTGCCTGGCGATGGTGAAACACGCGCTGGTGACTTCCCGCCTTGACTTCTGTAACGCGCTTTACATGGGGGATCCCTTGAAGACAGTCCGGATACTTCAGTTGGTTCAAAATAGAGCTGCCAGGTTGCTAACGGGGATGGGGCAGTATGTTCACATGACTCCAGTCCTCCGACAGCTTCACTGGGTTCCCATTGAAGTCCGGGCCCAATTCAAGGTGTTGGTTATGACCTATAAAGCCCTAAACGGCTTGGGACCTGGTTACCTGAAGGAGCGCTTACACCCATATATGCCCTACCGCCCCCTGAGATCAGTGGGAGAGGCCCTTCTCCGGGAACCCTCCGTGAAAGAAATTAGGAGGGTAGGTACTTGGAGGAGGGCTTTCTCTGCGGTGGCACCCAATCTATGGAATGTGCTCCCCAGAGAGGTCCACCTGGCGCTGTCATTATTTGTTTTTCAGCGCCAGGTGAAGACCTTCTTATTTAAATGTCATTTTAAGTGTTAACAATATTTACTTATTTATCTGGCCAGGGCGACTTCTTTTCTTTTATAACTCTTCTTTTATAACTTCTTTTATATCGTCTATATATAAAATATTATTAATTTTAAGTTTATATTGTTATTTTTGTATTGTATTTTATTGTGTTGTAAGCCGCCCCGAGGCTTCGGCAAGGGGCGGCATAGAAATGTTCTAATAATAATAATAATAATAATAATAATAATAGTAATAGTAATAGTAATAGTAATAATGGTCAGTTCTTTCTCTGAACGAGCCTGGGGTTCCAGTCTTCCAACTTTCACTCTAACAAAAGAGTTATTTGGGAAGGTTACCAAGTTTGTAACATCTAAACCTGCCACCAATTCTCCACTTTCATGAAAACTCACAGTATCCCCAGCACTGTTGTTAAACAGGATGTGCCTTAGCAAATGATGGAGCTCTGTTGAAAAAGAAAAATATACAAATGTAAAACAGGATCTTATAACTGGAAGGGGCTTTTCGAGGCTCATTCTTCTCCACAGGAACATAGTACCTAAAGCAGCCATTTCCTAAGACTTACTAAACTATGTGTATCAGATGATAGAACTGGAGTGGTGGTGGATGTCACCAAAGGTCTCCTGTTGCTGCCACTGCTTCCCCATCCATCCATCCATCCAGCCAGCCAGCCAGCTTGGATGTGAAACTATCTTGATAACAGCAACAAACTTTTGACATGGCCACACATCCCAAAACTCCAACCTCCCTCTTTCAACTAATATTTCTCCAGTGGGGTTTGAGATCTGAGATGTCGAGGAATCTGAGCAACCAGAAGAAAGTAGTGGACATAGCTTTCTCCACCTCTGAATCATCTACTAGTCTACTTTCTAGAAATTACCGATTATTGCACCTTATTTGGAGATGCCTGGTTTTTCTACTTTTAACAACCTTCTACATTCCAAGCTGGATATGCACCAAACATGCAAAACAGTTGTCACAGCATAAGTACGATACAGCCAGTGTGGGATAGTGATAATAGTACGGGATGAAGGTTCAGGAGATTTGGGTTTTCATGAAACACACTGGGTAACTTTGGCCAGTCACTGACAATAAGATTAACTGATCTCAGAGGCCTTAGTGAGCATGAAATGGAGAGAAGAACTCTGTAAGCCTACATGGTTTCTCTGACAGAAGAAGAAAGAGGGGCTATAAATGGAATGTCACAATAAATGTGCAGGACTAAAAAGATCATGAAAGGAAGAGCCCTCCACATTGGATCATTGGGTTGGTTGGCAACCCTCAAAACATTCAAGTATGCATGTGATATCCCTTTTAATACAACCACTGACATCCCTGCCACACACACACACACACACACACTTTCTCTTCTTCTTACTTGAAACAAAAAGCAAAGAAGATTCAAAGCTACTATACAGGGATGGTAGATGATAGTTCCTGGTGCAGCAACATTCCAGGGAGTAAGAATGCTACAATGCAACATGGCATAATTCTGAGGTTCGTGAGCATTTGTTTGAGTGAGTGTGTGTGATGAGGTGACACCATCATGCAAAAACAGTCTTCTGTCATTGAGCTATCATCACCTGCCATGGCTCTGCATCATGGAATGCCAGGTCGGCTGTACCTCTGAAACTTCTCCCTTTTGAGCTACGTTTCAATGTAGCGTGCAAGACATGAGCTACTGCATAGACAGCGTTGTAGACATTGTAACTGTGGCCTGTCATGTTCCCTTCGAATAATGTACTCGGAAGTGTCTCCAACCTTTCCTCCCCAGTACACACCCTCTTGCTCTCCACCTCTGTCTTGGAAGTTTTGAATTGGCAGTAAAATGCCTCTTCCCAGAAATTCTGAAAAAATATGTCTCGTTTTCTCCAGTGAGGCTTCATGGTGTGAACAAATGTGTGGAATCCAGGTGGCTGGTTTGAGTGAACTGCAAAGGTAATGGCACCATGGAAGTGCTGGATATCCCACATCTTTTGAATAGAGAGTGATTCAAAATCCCACTGGGATGTTGCAATCCACATTTTCTCCAAGGGTGGCAGTTGCAAAAATGGTGCTGTGAACAATATCATTCTCTGATTCTGCCTTGATGGGGGTTCTCCATGTACAAAACAGGCATTGGCTTTTCTTTCCATGAGTAGATAGTTTTCCAACTGCTGTAGAAGCCGGCCGATATACTCATCCAAATAAGTCCGCTCTGGTAATTGAATTATGAAGGCATGACAGATATTATTCTGGGAAAACAGTGGGACCATGGTCTGCAAGAACTTGTCCCCATAATCATCATCCACAACCAGGAGGCCAATCCATGTCCATCCAAAATGCTGAAGTAAGCGCACGACCACCAAATGCTGATGGGATTCCTTTGGTACCATCTGGTACAAAAACGGGAATAGTGTTTTGTCACCATGCGATGACCCATAAGTGAGCTGAAAGCAAATGCATCAAAGTACACAGGTGCATTAGGAGAGAATGTCAACTTCTGTCACATGGAATTTCCATGATGCCAGGGAAAGAGCCTACCTGTGGGATCTTGTACATGGCAGTGATGAAGGCCATAATTTCAGAGGTTTCAGCCCTTTTCTGAGCACCACACTTGAAATTGGGGACAAATCTGCTGTATGTGCAAAGGAGGCCCATGGACGCCTTATATGTCATCCTTGCTATGTAGTAGCCATTCAGAATGTGGAAACTCAGAGTGAGGTTTTGTAAGATTTGTGGGTTCTCATTGATCTCTTCTACTGCAAAAGACAAGGCCAGGATGTGCTGGTACATCTTTGGCATGGAACTGCAATGAGATTTGTCAGCATAATGAAATAGGAAACCATGTATTTCAATATCCTTTTCAGGTGATGTGTAGTTCAAAACTATTGAGGACCTTTGAATAAGTTGCTGCAAGAGATGATGCAAATTCCATTTCCTGCCGTGTTAGTAGCTCTAACCAGATCACATGAATGTTATTAATGTTGTCTTTTTAAACTACTTTCCCTACCCAGTTCAATAAATATCTTCCAATTCAGAAACTGCACAACGCAATTATATACATGACATGCTTTCCTTTTGTTACTTTTTAGAAGAGTGGACTCAAAGGAGAGAAGATATTTGCCATGGAATTCTTCCCCCATACCTTCCTAAAATGCTCACCGTTTTCCATTCTAAAGCTTCTTATGAAGAACTTGAGTTAACCAAAACATGAGCATGTTCCACCTTATGTCTATCCAGTAGCAATTGTATGTAATTGGATTTTCAACATTCAAAGGTAGGTCAAACAGAATAAATCACAACTTCAGATCTGCTCTAACATCCTGCCTCTCTTGTTCTGGAAAGTTAGTCTTGTTACATTAGCATCTCCTGATTAATTTGTTTTCCCCCAATTCCTGTGACATTAACATGCTAGAAAAAGGAAACAAGCATCCTTACATGGGTTCATCGATGAGCTTCTGTGTGGGTCACTCTAGAAAGGAGGGGCTGTTGTGAAAGAAGTAGACCTGAGAGGCAATTGCACCTATGATGAAGTTGCCAGACCAATACAGTTGGTGGGATATAGGAAGTGGATCAGTTAGGTATCATGCAGCCCATAGAATGTGCCTTGCACCAAATAGAGGAAAAATCTGTTTTATGTGCAAAGGAGGCCCATGGAGGCTTTATATGTCATCTTGGCAATGTGGTAGCCATTGAGAATGTGGAAACCCAGAGAGAGGTTTGGTAAGATTTGGGGATTCAATTGATCTTGTCTGCAGCAATGGACAAGACCAGAAATTGCTGGCAAATCTTTGGCATGGAACTGCAATGAGAATAATTCAACCCTAAAGTACGGATATGAAATGTTTGGGATAGCAACCATTCCAATGTATCTGCCTTCATATATAGATTTGTTTGTCTCAATGATTAGTCATTTCCAGTTCATTTTTTATCTATGATAATTCACATTGTCTGTATAGGCACTTTTCCTTAAGTATGAAATGAATCTGGAAATTCATAGATACTTTCCCCTAATATACCTATTTAGTATGCATGTTGAAAGAAGACATGCTACAAAAAGTAAAGAAAAATGAGCAAGTGAAAGGATTATGGTGGTTTCTTAGGGTTTGTCCAAAAAATAATAGGGTATGTCCAAACGGTGTTCCAATAATTATCATCTAATAGGGTTTCTCCAAACCTCACTTTTTTTTAATGTAAAGTTAATGCTTCTGTGAGTACATCCACTTTCTCACATACATGAAATAGGAACTATTCTCACTGTTCTACCTCTGTCCCCTGCTCCTCACCCTGTCTCTGGGACATACATACACAAACTTGGTCTATAGGCTCAGTTTGGCAGCTAGAATGTTTTTGCCTACATACTTCCCATTCACTGTCCCATCTGTTCCAAGACTTACCATGTTGAATTTTATTTTCTGTCTGCCTTGTCTTGATGCTGGTGGAAACAATTGCTCCGCCCATAACTGAGAGGTTCATTTGACTAAATCAAAGCCAATGCCAGGGAATTTTGAGTGTTGGAAACTATGTTGACAGTATTTCTCTTCAGCTTCTCTCTCATTTTTTGGGTGGATGGGAAAGGAGAGGACTGTAGGTAAAAAGAACAACTTGATAACTTGGTAAAGTGAAGAACTACATATGATTGTTTTATCAATGCATCAAGAGTCTTATATTTCCCAATAATGGGCTCAAATTTCAGAAAGCCAGATTCTAGGTGCAAGTTAGAAAAAAACTTCCTGATTTTTAAAGCAGTATGACAGTAGAACCAATGATTTAGGGAGGTCATTGGCTTTCCCTCATTGGAAGCATTCAGGATAGTGCTGGACAGCTATCTGCCAAATATGCTTTGTTTCAGAATCTTTATTGGCCCTTTCCCATTCTACTGTTCTGTGAAAGTAGAAAACACCAATATGGTTGCTTCACTGAAGAATGCCAAGCAGTCTAAATGATCCCCGATCTGTAGAAGGAGATTGGACGACAACAGACAGTGATTTGGTGTTCCTAGTATACTATGAAGTTTTCTGTGTACAGAGTTTACACTCCTCCATATGGGTGGTCCAGTTTACACAGAGAATTTTCAAAGTGTATGATCTTCAACAGCATAATTCACTGGAAAAATGCAATTTTGGGCTACATGAACAGAAGCATCACTTCCAAAACAAATACACAGCACTAGTTGGACCTCTCCAGGAGTACTGTTCCCAGTTCTGGACATTCTTTCTCTGCGGTGGCGCCCCATCTATGGAATGTGCTCCCCAGAGAGGTCCGCCTGGCACCGTCATTATTTGTTTTTCAGCACCAGGCTAAGACCTTTTTATTTAAAACTTATTTTAATTGTTAATTAATTTATTGGTTATTTATAGGATTTTAAATTTTTTAAGCCGAGATGTACCGGGTTTTAATATTTTTATTATTGATGAGTGTTTTGTTGTGAGCCGCCCCGAGGCTTTGTTGCAATGGGGGCAGCATAAAAATGTTTTAAATAAATAAAGAAAGAAAGAAATGTTTTAAAAAGATGTAGAAAAACTAGAAAGGGTAGAGAGGAGGGCGACAACGTTGAGAAGAACTGAGGGGAGATTTGGTAGTGCTATACAAGTACCTCAAAGGCTGTCACAAGAGGAATGACAAGCTCTCTTCTCATTCTTTCCAGAGTGCACAGCATGGAATAAGAGACTTACATTATAAGAAACCACATATACACTGGACACAGGAAAGAATATCCTGACTGCCAGAGGAGCATGACAATGTAACTTATTACCAGGAGAAGGTCTGGGCTCTCCCTCACTGGAGGTAATAAAAAAGCATTGGGACACTCATCTAAAAGGGATAGTGCAACATAGTGTACTGCAATAGGAGGAGATTGAACCTGATGGCATTGTGCTCACTTCTACTGTTCTATGATTCTAGGTAGCAGGACAAGTCAAATACTTCAAAACCCCAATGTATTCTAGAATTCTAATTCCATATTCTGGAAAACAAATCACATTACATAAACAATTCCTTGTTCAAACTTTTCTGCATTACTGTGACCTGAACTTGTAAGAAGAAGAAAAAGGAGGGAGGGAGGGAGGGAAGGAGGGAGGGAGGAAAACTTACGCAGCTTCATTGATCAACATTAGAGTTGGTTGCAGTAGAAAAGAGGGGCTGTCATGATAGAAGAAAACCTGAGAGACAATTGCACCTATGACAAACATGCCTGGCTGATAAATTTGATGGGGTGTAGGAAATGGATTTGCAGGCATAGCACTTAATAGAATGTGTCTTGCATTCTGCATGAAAATGCAAAACAAACATCAAAACTATGAGAACCACCATATTCATGCCAGCATTCTCATCAGGATTAAGATTCCTGTGTTAACCAAATAGCACCCATTATGTTTCATCCTTTCCTGAATGGGTTGTGATGCTATAGATGCACAGTTAGGAAACTGCCATATTTCCTTTGATGCAAGTTCATTGCCACTTTCTCTTCCTGAATCCTTTGCAAAGATTACATTTCCTACACATTTATGCAAAGTCTAACAAAATCATTTTTTGCTTTCAATAGGCAAGAGCTGCCCATCAATGCTTTTATACTAATGATATAAGTAGTGAAGAACTTAGGAATGTAAACATGGTTAGATGGAAAGAAAAAAAAATCAAGTAGAGAGAAAACCAGTAATCTGGATGGTGACAGGGGAGCTAATCACATCCCCCAAAGGTTTAATGACATGACAGAAAGGAAAGCAATTGGAATACAAATGATAATGACTAAAGTTTTTGTTTTGAGTTGTAGCAAATGAGAATGGAGGATTCCTCCTGACTTCACAACTGGAATTGATGATATGGTCTAGGGACATTCAAAACTCCTCCTGAGCTTCTCCCTCCTCCTTCCATTCATCTCGCATTACTAGGAATTTGGGCAAACAAGCCTGCCTTGCGATTGCACTGAACTGAGTTCTCCATTCCCTGGAGGGGTTGATGGAAGGAACAGTGGACATGTTTACCAGTGTTCTTATGGCTGACTCATTGGTGCACCATCTGACACTCACCCAAAACTGAAAATATGCCCACCCTCCCAAGCATACAACAGACTTTAGTGTAGTCCTGCCCTGGATCTCCATAAAGGTCATGAGATCCATTAGAAATGAATGTGAATTAACAGGAAAGGCACAGATCTCTTTTTTCAGAGATAGTAAAATTGCCTCAGCAAAGCCGCTTTAATGAGGCAGGCTCTTTATTCATGCTAGAACAGTAAAAAGGACCAACACACAGAGAGAGGCGCACACCACACACTCAAGTACTAGCCAAATGCATACTAACTTTGATTCTTCCAGATTATGAACAGAAACAGACATCTGATCTTTGCATTCTTGTCACCAACAAACTGGAAAAAACTTTTTCTTCCTCTCTTGAAGTCTAGGATGTACCCAGAATATGTGAATGACTATATGCCTGTAGCCAATATTCCTTTCTTAGGGAAGATGCTTGTGTGCGTGGTGGGAGCAAAGCAGGAGGGCAAGTGCCATATCCTTATTTCTCATTACCACTTGCCAGAAAGGTGCTTGGGTGGGTGCTGGATTGGGGACAACTCCCTGGCAAGAAGAGAGGGGGATCAGCAGAAAACCTGCTCTGCTCTCAAATGGACACAGCCACTCAGCTGATCCTTAACCTCTGCCAAGGGCTTCCCTCTGACATGTGTGGAGGGGGCAGCTGATCTTTGCCCCTGGTGCAAGGGGTTCCTTCTGGCCTGTGGTGGGGGCAGAGGGGTTATTCTTTCTGCAGCTGATTCTGACACTTCCCACTCACTCATATTTGTGAGGGACTTATCTCCAGTGCATACAGAGGGGGAATCCACTGAGGCAGGGTGCCACCAACTGGGTGTCACTGCCCAGCTGGTGTTCACCTCTCCTCCTCCAATTCTTCAGGGGATTCCTCCATGTATGCAGCTCCTTCCTGCAGCACTGCCCAGATGATTTCATCCCACTTGCCAGAGCATGGAAGAAGAACTCCCTGCTCCTGCTCCTTCTTCATGATCTTTACTGCTCTTGAGGGCATATGTGTGACAATAAAGTGCTCTCTTTCTAATATCCCATCAAAAACTGTAGCTGACATGTCTGGAAGCCTGGGTGAGTCTGCATAAGATCATGTGGTCCTTCAAACCACATAGCCCTAATCTCTTTAGAGATTTAGAAGCATGATACCATGAATCATTAGACAGAAAATAAAGCCCTACAGCTCCCTGCAGACCACAGCTATTCACACAGCTGGACCAAATGAGGTGTGAGATCTCTTTTTGAGAACAGACCCACTCTGTTGGAGCAGTGTATGTGTCCATACCATGCCCTGTTGAGATTTGGCATTTAATGGCAAAGATGGCATCCTACATGATTCCTAATTTTTTAAAACCTGTCCAGATCTATGAGCCATTAAAGAGACAGATCTGTGTGATTCAACAAGGTCTTGTAAGTTAGGTCATAATCTCCTCTGTTCCTGATAGGACACAGTTATGCTTAGGGTGGCATGTACTCTTTGCTCAGACAATCCAATTTTATGCTATGAAATGCTGTATTCTGTGGACAGCATACATTATGAAAATAGAAGAAATTGAAAGGAAATAGAAAAGAAATTATGCTCAAATGGCCAAAGTTATCACAGTGAGAGGTGCTGCCATGCTCCAACTTACTAACATTGGAACAGTGTTAGGAAGGAAGTGATGTTTGTCACACAAAATCTTGTTAGCAATCCAGCATCTCAGCACCTCCAATCTTATGAAAGAACACCTTTTGTCAATGTTCATGAGTAGTGGAACCACCAAAACGTTTGTGTTTGAATAGCACTTATGTATTAAAGGACAGAATAAATGATTGCTGGATGATATGCAGAAAGGGATATAACCTGTTCCAGTGTCTCTCTTAGCACTTCTGAAAAACCAGACCTGCAAATTTCTATCATAAAGTCCACCCATGGTTAGTGTAGGAAAGAAAATTGTATGCATTCCTATTTTCTACACAAACGGATGATGGAACAAGCAAGCAGAGAATGATGAAAAAACCAGCCAGCCATAAATGGAAATGCACCACAGTTAGAGAGAATTTCTTACACTCATAAGAGAAAAACATAGCCCCGTATGGAAGTGAAAATTTTGCATTACACAGACCAAATGAATAAAAGTTCTGTTCCATAGAAGAGAGTGTAACTGACAAAAGTAAACACTTTCTGAGTCATTTTAAATGCTCTAACTTCGCTACAGAAACTTTATGACAAAAGCTTTCCAGCAATATAATTAGACCTGACTCAGCATTAGACCTGACCCGACATGTGCATTTGAGTAGACTAGGATATAGTTCCAAGCCTACTTTTTTGCTTTCCCATTCGTATCAGATGTTCCTTGTCATTTTGCCCAGGCC
>NW_025336158.1:0-3586 GCF_004798865.1 Varanus komodoensis | reverse complement strand
TTCCTCATTCTGGATCCAGGTTTGGTTGCCATGAATGCCAGCACCACAGTCATGGTTTTTGCCAAGACAGAGGAAAGGGCCACAGAGAAGATGGTGCCAAAGGTAGTTTGTCGGAGGAGACAAGTAGCTTTTTTTGGTTTTCCAATGAAAAGCAAGGAGGAGAGGAAGAAAAAAAAGAGAGAGATGAGAAGGATGTAGGTGAGGCTCCGGTTGTTGACTTTGACTATGGGAGTGTCCTTGTGCTCCAGGAAGATCCCCAGGACTGAAGTTGTAATCAAAGAGAAAGAGCCGACACAGTAAAGATGATTCCTAAAGGTTCTTTGTAAGAGAAGTAGTTCAGAGCATGGGGAATGCATTGATTTTGGTTCCTATTAGGATATTGATCTTCGGGACATTCCACACAGGCATCCATATCTGAAAAAGAAGTGCTGCTGTAATGGTTCAGGAGGTGAAGCAATGCACTGGGTGAAAAGGCATCCAAGAGCCTGAAGTTGTTGCGACCAATTTTGCATTTTTGCTATACAAATCAAACACTTTTATGAGATTATGCTGAACTGGTATACAGAGAGTGTCCATCAGCTACTCAGCATGGCCTTGACAGAATCCTACCATTCCCTCTCCTACAATTGTCGTTGTCATAGGATGCTCCATGAAGGCCTCACACCACATACAGTCCTGCTGTAATTAGGGGCAAAAGGCCAGGGAAAACCCTGAGTGTCATCTAGTGCTCTAGCTGCAAATTCTACAATGGCTGACTCTCTCCTAGCAAGTTTAGGTGTTTGGAATGGTATCGGTATGTAAAACACAAACTATCTGCCATAGCAAATGCACTTAGCTGAAAATTTGGCCAAATGATTTTGGGAGTAAACCTAAGGTTTGTTTAACATATTGGGGGCATGGGAGTGAATTCTTAGTGTCAAAACATCATCATCTGCTGTTGGAGGTTGGCTATTATTGATGAGATGGCTGCTGGATTCTCATCTTTCTCTTATTTTGAGAGGAAAATATTTTCCAATTTTAGAGGAAGCCAGATTGCTTCTGTTGGCATAGCAGTGTTGCATTCGTGTTTGGATCAGAGTGCCTAGGAAAGTCTGCTTTGAATTGTGTTGTAACATTATTCTGATCCCCATTCTTGGGTGGAGTTCAGAGGAGAAGGTCAGCATGCTTTGCGCAAAATGATCTGTGTCTTTTCCTTGTACTCACCTGCCATGCTTCCATTTTGTGAAGGGCTGTACTCCCCCCTCCAACCCATCCCTTTCTGGATTCATACAGGGCATTCAAGGCATGTGCCACAGCATACACAGCATTGTAGACATTGCAACTGTGCCCAATCATGCTAATTTCAAAGAAAGTGCTTGGAAGGCTCTCCAGCTTTTCCTGTCCTGAGCACAATGCCTTTCCTTCCCCATTAACATTCGGGATTTGACAGCTGAACACCTGTTCCCAGAAATCATGAATAAATTTGTCTCCTTTTCTCCAGTTAGGCCTTATGGTGTGAACAAATGTTTCAAATCCAGGTGGCTGTTTTGAGTGAACTGCAAAAGATATAGCACCATGGAAATGCTGGAAGTCCCATATCTTTTGAATAGGGAGAGACTCAAAATGCCATTGTGATGTTGCAATCCACACCTTGCCCAAAGGTGGCAATGGGAGAAATGGTGCCAAGTACATCATCTTTCTCAAATTCTGCCCGGATGGCGGTTCTCCATGTACAAAAAAGGCATTGGCTTTTGCTTCCACAAGAATGGGATAGTGTTCCACCAGTTGTACAAGCCGGCCTGTATACTCATCCAAATAAGCGCACTCTGGTAATCGAATTATGAAGGCATGACAGATATTATTCTGGGAAAGCAGTGGTACCATGATTTGCAAGAACTTGTCCCCATAGTCATCATCCACAGCCAGGAGGCCAATCCATGTCCATCCAAAATGCTGAAGTCAGTGCAAAACCCCCAAATACTGATGGGATTCCTTTGGTACC
Source organism: Varanus komodoensis (assembly GCF_004798865.1). NCBI lineage: Eukaryota > Metazoa > Chordata > Lepidosauria > Squamata > Varanidae > Varanus > Varanus komodoensis. The sequence continues at coordinate 1,605 of NW_025336158.1, read as the reverse complement.
ATCTGGTACAAAAATGGGAATTGTGTTTTGTCACTGTGTGCTGGGGAAAATGACCCATAAGTGAACTGAAATCAAAAGCATGGGTTAGAGGATAATGTCAACTTCTGTCACATGGAATTTCCATGATGCCAGGGAAAGAGCTTACCTGTGGGATCTTGTACATGGCAGTGATGAAGGTCATAATTTCAGAGGCTTCAGTTGCAAGTCCTCCAATGACAGCAGCTATTTCTCTCTGAGTACCACACATGAAATTTGGGACAAACCTGTGGTATGTGCAAAGGAGGCCCATGGAGGCCTTATATGTCATCCTCGCAATGAAGTAGCCATTGAGAATATGTAAATCCAGAGTGAAGTTTTGTAAGATTTGAGGATTTTCATTGATCTCTTCTACTGCAAAGGTCAAGGCCAGGATGGACTGGTACATCTCAGGCACAGAACTGCAGTGAGAATTGCAAACTTACTGAAAAACCAGAAGGATCTTTCATGTTTTGTCATCATAGAAGCCTGAGGTTCAGGTTAAAGTTCTCTGGACAGTACTATTTTGTTTCTTGCAGTATGGCAGTGAGATTGCCCTTGCCTACATTCTGCACACCATTCTGTTTTTTCAACAGATTACCAGGGATGTTTCAAATTTAGAGATTGAATTAACATTATTTATCTTCAGCTTGTCTTTTTTGTGTTTTGGTGGTGACAAAGTTACCAGCCCATTACAATTGGTGGAATATAGAAAGTGGATCAGTAGGTATCATGCAGCTCATAAAACCTGCCATGCACAGCAAATCTGTGATATGTGCAAAGGAGACCCATGGAGACCCTATATGTTAGATTCACAATGAAGTAGCCATTGAGAATGTGGAAACCCAGGGAGAGGTTTGGTAAGATTTGGGAATTGCATTGATCTTGTCTACAAAAAAGGAGAAGGCCAGAATGTGCTGGTACAGCTTTTGAATGGAACTGCAATGAAAATAATTCAACCCTAAAGCATGGGTGGGAAATACGGGATGGCAAACATACCAATATATCTGTCTTTATAAATAGAATTGTTTGCCTCAGTCAGTCATTTCCATTTTTTTTAAACCTATGATAATTCACATCTTCCGTATATGCACCTTCCCCCCAAAAATGTCATGAGTTTGGAGATTTCTACACAATTGTTATTTCCCCCTAATATACCCATTTAGTATGCATGTAGAGAGAAGACATGTTACAGAAAATAAGGAGAAGTGAGCAGGCTGAAGGATAATGGTATTATCATATGGTACACTCATATGGTTTATCTAACTGGTGTTCCAATAATGGTCTTCCATTAGGGATTTTCCAAACTTCACCTTTTTAACATTTGTAGTGCTAATGTTTTTCTGAGTCCATATACTTTTTCACATTCATGAAATAGGAACTGTTTTCACTGCCCTGCCTCTGTCCCCCCGTCTTTCCACTGTCTCTGAGAAATATGTACACATACTTCCTCTTCAGACTCAGTATGGCAGCTAGAATGTTTTTCCCTACGGAGTAATTCTATACTTCCTCCTATTCACTGTCTCATTTATTCCTACCATTTTTCCATGCTGTATTTAATTTTCTGCATGCCTTCTCTTGATGATGCTG